>NW_015387417.1:0-73611 GCF_001527695.2 Protobothrops mucrosquamatus
ATCCTTTCTCCTCCTATTTTGTGAAGGACAACAACCTTGTGAAGTGGGTTGGGCTGAGAATGAGTGGTTGGCTCAAAGTCACCCATGGCTTTCATGCCTAAGGCGGAACTAGAACTCCCAGTCTCCTAGCGATTGGCCCAAAATCACCCAGCTGGCTTCCATATCTAAGGTAGGACTAGAACTCCCAGTCTCCTGGTGAGTGGGCCAAAATCACCCAGCTGGCTTCCATACCTAAGGTGGAACTAGAACTCCCAGTCTCCTGGGTTCTAGGCCAGCACCTTAACCACCACACCAAACTTGGTAGATCAAAGGAGACCTATGTTCCCTGGGGGTAGTGGAGAAACAGCATCTGGGCTGGCTGTTTTATTGAAGCTACCTTATTTTCCCAAAGTTCCTTATACATTAATACTTAAAGGAAGGGTTGCACTGGTAGTGGGGAGACAATCAACAATATCAGAGCAAGATTATCAGCCCAAAAGGGACTGTATCAGCTCTTAAGTTAACTGTGTGCTATACTTCCCCCTCCTCCTTACCCTTCGCAAAGAAACAATAGCCCAAAGCTTTTTTCAGCAGATGGACAATGTGTGTGCCTTTGCCACTTAACAACCATTAGCCTAATTTTATGCATCGGAACCAAATTAAATAATAAGTAAGAGAGTATGAAAAGCTGGTTTGGAGACTGTGTTACTGTCTTTGACTTGATCATCCTTTTAAGGAGCAGATGCTCTTTTTCTCTTTCTCTTTCTCAATCTCTTTCTCAATCTCTCTCTTTCTCTTTCCTTTTCTCTTTCACTTTCTCTTTCTCTTTCTCAATCTCTTTCTCTTTCCTTTTCTCTTTCTCTTTCTCTCTTAATCTCTCTTTTTTCTCTTTCTGTCTTTTTCCTTTTCTCTTTCTCCTCTCTTTCTGTCTTTCTCTTTCCTTTTCTCTCTTTCTCTTTCCTTTTCTATTTCTCTTTTGCTTTCTCTTTCTCTCTTTCTATTTCTCTCAATATCTCTCTTTCTCTTTCCTTTTCTCTCTCAATCTCTTTTCTCTTTCTCTTTTTCTCTTTCCTTTTCTCGTTCTCCTCTCTCTCTCTTTCTCTGTCTCTTTTTCCTTCTCTCTCTCTCTCTCTCTTTCTCTTTTTTCTTTCTCCTCTCTCTCTTTCTCTTTCTGTCTTTCTCTCTTTCTCCTCTCTTTTTCTTTCTCTTTGTCTCCAGTTAAACTCATAGAGGAAGTTGTACAGGTGAGGAGATAGACTGCTCATTCTTGGAGAGGTTTGCAGGCTAGGAAAATGGCAGTAAGAATTAGGAAGAAACATTTCCTCAACCAGGATATATCTGTTGTCTATTTACTTTCTTCCAATCTAAAACTGTGGGCAGTGAGAGCATAACGTTTGCACTCTTGTCCAATCGGGTTGAAATATGTTGCTCAGTACATCCATCTGTCCCTGCCAGGCAGGACACATATATTCACAAGCTTACAGGATTCTAAGAAATTGGAAGGGATAATTCATATAGGCCATCTGAACATTTCAAACAAAGTGTGGTAGAAATAACAAATAAATATAAGATAGTGTTTTAGCTAGAAATGAAAAAAAGAGAGGATTACAGGATTACTTAAATCTCGGGCAAAAATGCATTGATTTTATCTAGCAAGGAAATTCTTGTTTTGAAACTATGCATTACAGGTTATTGATCCATGGCAAAAGGCAGTTTTGTGCATACTTTTCATCCATAACAACTATGTTCTGCAATTTTGGGAGATGTTCAAAGCTATCTGCATGAGCTCTATAGTGCCACAAAGGTGCTACAGGGATGGCTAGGAAAAAAAACTTTCATATCGCTGAAATTTTTATTTATTATTTTTTTATCATGGAATTGTCTTGTTAATCTTGTTCCGGAGAGGAACAAGGTACAACAAGAAGGCAGCTTAAACATGCCCAGAAACCCCTCTGGCATTTGTGATAACTGCAAAGAAGCAGCAGTCATACAGAAGGAACTATTGTTACGTTCACCCATCTCAACATGTTCCCCTGGCCAAAATGTTTCAGTTCCCTTCTTTTGGACAGAACTAAATTGGTTTCAATATTCAATCCATAGACCCTTCATCTTCTCTTTCTGGTTAGTCTCTTGCTATGTCTAGTCAACTTTGTCTCGTTTGCTCTTCATCCTTTTCCATTGATGACACTTAACACAAGTCTACTTGTGTAAAAGTAGACTGACTGACTGAGCATGATAGTTCGTCCACTCTGTTAGCAAACATCTCAGAACATATTTTGATGTGCTGAAGTTTTGTATTTAAGGAAGTTGCATATTCAAAAGATGGTGCATATATTTGTGTGTTTGTGTGTGTAGCAAGTAGATTAATAGTTGGATTCCTGCCAACATGTAGAATTAAACTGAAGATAGCAATTTTATAAATATATACATTTTCAAATAGCTATATTCCAAAACTGTGTATGTACATTTGGAGATACAGAAGTTATTGCAGAAAATGTCTACTTTTTCTTCATTATGAAAATGGACAATTTCACAGATGGTGTCTTTTGTCTTCAACAGATAGTTTTACAGCAAGATATAATCTTGAGTTGTAGGCTTTCTCTACCTCTTGAGAAAGTCATAAATGTAACTGTTGAGTTGGGTTGATTACTAACTCAGCCTTTCAGACTGTTCCAGAGAGGAAAGAATTCTTAGAACAGGGGTCTTCAAACTTGGCCCTTTTATGACTTGTGGACTTTAACTCCCAGAATTCCTCAGCCAGCACAGCTGGCTGAGGAATTCTGGGAGTTGAAGTCCACAAGTCATAAAAGGGCCAAGTTTGAAGACCCCTGTCATAGAAAGTTCAGGATCTTTAAAGACAACCTTCTCTATATAGCAGGACATTCAGTTGGCTTGTGGTTACTGGCTGCAGGTAGGTTAGAAAGAAGGTAAACCTCTGTAATATTGTGCCACTCCAGGCACGATCCAGCATCTCCATGGTCACATGATCAAAATTCAGAGGCTTGGCGACCGACTCGTATTTATGATGGTTGCAGTGTCCCGGGGTCACGTGATCCCCTTTTGCGACCTTCTGACAAGCAAAGTCAATGAGGAAACCATGAGGTTCATTTAACAACTGTGTTACTAACTTAACAACTGCAGTGATTCACTTAACAACTGCAGTGATTCACTTATGGCAAGAAGGGTCCTGAAACGGGGCAAACTGTCTCGCTTAGCAACCGTCTTGCTTAGCAACAGAAATTTGTGGGCTCCATTGTGCTCGTTAGTCAAGGGCTACCCATACTTGAAGTCTTTGGACAGTATTAGATTGAGAAAGATGGTTCTAAATTATGCTGGTCTTTATTAGTGGCAGCAACACTCGCCCGCATGAGATTAAGACAGGGTTACTAACTTAACACTGGACCATAAGAAAGGCTGAGCGCCAAAGAATTGAGACCTTTGAACTATGGTGCTGGAGAAGACTCCTGCGAGTCTCTTGGACTGCAAAGCGTTCAAATGGGTCAGTCTTAGAAGAGATCAACCCTGACTGGTCTTTAGAAGGCCAGATCCTGAAGTTGAAACTCAAGTACTTTGGCTATCTAATGAGAAGGAAGGACTCACTGGAGAAGAGCCTAATGCTGGGAAAGATTGAGGGCAATAGAAGAAGGGGACGACAGAGAATGAAGTGGCTGGATGGAGTCACTGAGCAGTAGGCGTGAGCTTAAATGGACTCCAGAAGATGGTAGAGGACAGGAAGGCCTGGAAGAACATTGTCCATGGGGTTGTGATGAGTCGGACATGACTTTGCAACTAACAACAACAACAGCAACTAACTTAACAACAATTGTGGCAAGAAAAGTCATAAAATGGTGCAAAACTCCAGTAACAACTATGTCACTTAGCAACAAAAATTTGGAGCTCAAATTCTGGTGGTAAGTCAAGGATTACCTGTATTTATGTGCTTATTATTATATTACCTGTTATTAGTTTTATATATCACGATACCAGACTGACTCTGTACAAAGAATACAAGCGGGTTTTCAGCAGTTACGGCTTTCCCATGCACTTAATAGAATGGCCTCCAATGACTTTATGCCTGATCCAATCTCTGCAAGGCACAGTGTTTCTTCAAAAACCCATCTTATCTAATAAATGAGTAGGCAGAGATTCAATAGGTTCATAATCACCACTTACAGATATGCCTGACTAGATAATTTAGATTTTATGAGTGATGAAATCTTCAGATGTTTAAACATCTCATGAAGATGGAAAAACCTGCCTTTAAAAAAAAAAACCTGAGTGTGTCTGTGCTATTACAAGGTAACAAAAAGGACAAAAGCAGCATTTTTATCTTTGAGAGTCTCTTTTTGTGGAGAAATACCTCTACATGGATGATGAAAAAAGATGCTTAGGATTTATCCCAACATTTAAAGGGCCATTAATGTTTGGGAGAGGCCCATTGTTCTGCTCAACAATTTTAACATCGATTCCCAATGGAAAGCCAAATGATTGTCTAGAGATACTGTGGGAAGACATATCTGTATATTTTCTTTTTAAGACCCTGATCCCTAGATTTGGGGTGTGATCGGGGTGATTGAATGGAGCTGAGTCTTTACTGGCCGGATGCCCTTCCTGACACCTATGAGGAGTTTGCAGCAGATATTTTCCCAAAGCGCCTGATAATGAAACATCTGTCACTGCCTAGGATTGAACTCTCAACCTACCGAATGGGGGGCAAACATCTTCACCTCTAGGCCACTGTGCCATTCATAGGAAGATATATAAATGACGACACAAAAAAAGGAGCCAGGCTATGAACTACCATGCCAGCAATGGACAATTCTCAGTAGGAATTGCACCTCACATTGTGTCTGCTGGGACCCTCTGTATAAAAGGGGCATAGCATCCTCCCCTCGGGGTCCCACGTCAAACTGTAGATCACATTGTGACTGCTGTAAGCTGAGGCTATATACCGGCCCGATATCTGTTTTTTTTTCATATAAATGATGCTGCATTTCAATGGTTAGATGACCTAGACCAGTAGTGGCGAACCTATGGCATGGGTGCCAGAGGCGGCACTCAGAGCCCTCTCTGTGGGCACGTGCACCGACGCCCCAGTCCTAGGCCTTCAGCTGGGTTTTATAAAACCTTTTCACTTTAGGCTCCACCACCATGTGCAAAAAAAAAAAAAAAAGGTTCAATCAGTCAATTTCAACTTCTCGCGGGAAAAAAAAGATCTTGCAAAGTTGGAATTGATTGATTGAACTTTTTAGTCCCACTAGTCTGCCGTTACCACCAAAGCCATGCCCACCCAATTGGCCACACCTAGCCAATAAGCCACACCCACCCAGCACTCGACGATGCATAAGTGGGTTTTGAGTTGCAATTTGGGCACTCGGTCTCTTAAAGGTTCGCCATCACTGACCTAGATTTTGGGAACCTGACCACAGAGCTTTTTAACATCAACATTTTATTGTGTTTTATTAATCTGTTGATGTACATTGAAAGTCCATGTATGATACACCATCTACTAAATAAATATTGGAGAAATCTTTGTAGGAAACAAGCCTCTAAATAATTTTACCTTTTCCCCCACATCTCACCTTAGATGCTATTTCAGATTGGTGAGAAGGATGTGGAATTATGTGAAACATACTCCAAAAATTAGCTGTTGGAAATATACTATATTAATATGCAACAGACACCTGCCTGCAATGACATTAGGCTATTTCAGGAATTTTTTGTTGTGGTTAGAGCTGGCTATCACTACTCTTAAGGTGAAAAGCCCCATTTCCATCTACGCTTAAATTTATCATTGGAATATATATTTATAGAGAGGAGGGTCTGGACGAGGAGAAGGAGGAGAGAGGGAGAGAAAGAAAGGAAGAATCTTCCATATATAGGCTTGGAGATTTTTAGTCATTCAGGCCATGGTTGTCCCAAAGGTGCTTTTTCAAAAGGCAACTGGACTTTGAAAAACAACAACAATGTATTTTCGATTCTAATATTTGGAGTCTCACTTTTATAACCATACCCTCTATAGTGCGGTATCAGAGTTCAAGTCAGAATCCAGCAATTGCCTGTTTGGTAAGCATCCCTAGTCAGTCTAAGGCAGCAGGTAATTTATCAAGGTATGTCCAGCCATGACAGGTCCCCCGGTTGCCTCTTGAGCAGCATCCTAAAAAAGACTTTCTGTGAAAATGGCAAATTATGTCTGAATACGGAGTCACGGCATGCATTTTTTGAGATATCGGTCCTGCAGGTAAGAGAGGTGGGAAGTTTAATCCCCAAAGTCTCCTTTTGTCATAATAGTTGCTTTAATGAAGTAAAAACCGAAGCCAAAGCAAGAGAACACAAAGCCTGTAGCAGATGGACAGAGAAAAGGGGAGGAAATTATCAAGCATGTAGTAGAACTCTACAAGGAACTGAATTGCTGCACAAATGGTTGTCATCCAGCCAACAGACCAAATGATCAATCGTTGAAGGAGTCCAGCTTTTTCCCATATTCTGGCCTCTGTCATTGGGTGGCTAGAAAAAGGATCAGAGTTATTCTCATCCACTATCATTGGGGAACAGGATGTAGTAAGCAGAGACAGGAGACAAAATTTGCTAGTCCTTAGAACTGATGTAACTTATTAAATAATTAGGATTTGCATCTACTGCCTTTTTGGTGGTAGGGTATATAAATTAAGTTGGCTTATTACCTCTCTATCCTCTTTTTTTTTTCCCAGTTCCCACTATCTTGATTAATGTTGCTGCTAATCCATATTTATGCATTTATTAGATATTTAAATGTGATTTCCTATTTCAGAGCCTTACGGTGCTTAGAATGTCAGATTGGGGTTGGGAAATCCAACCCACTTTGCCCTTGAACTGTTTGATCCTTAATGACTTTAAAAACTAGGTTTAAACATCCTGCTAATTGTACCATGTTTTTTTTTTTTTCTCAGCGCATGAAGTAAGAAACCAGGGTCTTTTGATTGCACACCATGATTTAGGGCTAGTGTTATGTGTAAATCAGGCCACTGGAGCTTACTCCACAAACTGTGGTTAAATTAAAATACATACTCTAGCTGGAATCAGTAATGATCTAGAGCAAGGGTCCCCAACCTCCGGTCTGTGGACCGGTACGGGGCCACAGCATGCCAGCAACCGGTCTGCACAAACAAGCAAAGCCTCATTCACAGCACACAGGCAGCACACAAAACCACACCCTCTCTGGTTCGCAGAAAAACCTCTCTCCATGAAACCAGTCCCTGGTACCCAAAAGGTTGGGGACCTCTGATCTAGAGCAGGGGTATCCAACCTTGGCAACTTTAAGACCTGTAGACTTCAAATCCCAGAATTCTCTAGTCAGCCACGCTGGCTGGGGAATTCTGGGAGTTGAAGTCCACAAGTCTTAAAGTTGCCAAGGTTGGACACCCCTGATCTGGAGAGAAACTTTGCAGTGTTCCATACTTCAAAGAGGTGAAGTAAACTGAAACCAGAAGTTGATGTTTTTCCGTGGTGGGACCAGTGCTCTGGAATTGCCTCCTAATGGTTTTTAGAGCATGATTTTTAGAGCATTTTAACTGGAACCAGATATATGCTTGGATGGCCCCATTGCTGAGGTGACTATGTGTTTATCCTCTCTTCACTTCATTGTTTATAGATTTGTTTTTTTATACTATTTATTTCTTAAATGTAGATTTTTTAATATGTAGGTCATTTTTATATTTTTCTTTTTATCCTACTATTGTGCGCTGTCCAAAGTCGCTTTTGGTGAGATGGGCAGCTACACAAATCTGATTAATAAATAAATAGCCTGAGTTCATGCTTTGCATCTTTTTAAAAAAATATCTTTTATTTTACTTTGCTGGTAATTTGGTTGCATTCTGTCTTTTGGTTTGGGTTTGTTTGATTGATGTACCGTTAGTGTTTTTCAACATATCATGGCTATTTTAATTTTGTCCTATGAACTTCTGAGAACCATTGGACTACAGTCAGATGGATATAAAAGCAAAATGAATAATAAATAATTACCATGTAGTAGAACCCATTAAATTGTGATTTACACTGTAAAGTACAGGACTTATCTTTTTTAAAAGCCGTGGTGATTTGCAAACCTGGTAAATGGTTCTGTTGGCATGTTGATGACTCAAAAAAGGCAAATATTAGCTTTCCTCCATCCTAGACAAACATTCCTATCTTGCCTGCTGGAGGGAATTCTTATTCAACTTCTTAATGGCTTTTTACAAGTCTGGGTCAAATGCAAGAGATCTAATGTTGCAGGCATTTGTTATACCAACACCTACTCATCATTTTCCTTGGAAGTTTTCTCCAGCCATTTGGGCGATGACCAAGTTCTACATTTGAGTTTGCAGAAGTTGTCATGTCCTCTACTGTAGGCTGTAAGTGGATGCACAAGGCTTCGATGAATGGATACGGCGGGGCTTGCCGAGTTTCTTTGAAAATTCTTGACAAGCTAACCTGTTTGTCTAATTTTCAGTAGAGGGACAAGCAGAGACCTTGGCAGCCCCCCAGGCTAAACCATATGGTCCCAGCATGCTGCACACCAGCATCAAGTAGCAAATCAATGTATTGCGTAATATGCAAGTGATCATCCAAGGCAGTCATACCATCCTTTGGAAGCCTATGAATTTTCTGAGATTGTGTCTTCCAGTCCTTCAGATGAAGAACCCACACAAGCTATTCATGCACATGAGTGCAGAACTCAGGTCTTGATTAAATTTTGATATGGCAGTTAAAAGCTGTGCATCTAATACCCCTAAGTGTTATCCTCACATGTGCACATGGGCAGTTTGGCGGGAAATTAAACACTATAGTGTTACAGTGCCAAGGTACTGAAGATCCTCAGGACTGAAGCCGAGGTGATGGCTTTGGCTGATAGCCTATCTAGCCAAAAATAATCCCTACAACCCATTGGATAGACAAACCAGGGAACACAGAACAAGGTCAGCATGTGGAAAACACAGTGATCAGTTGGTACGATGATGTGATGCTGTGTTGTTATGGCCCATGAGATAGCATTGGAGTTTTCACAGTGAAAATAAGCTGCTCAGAACTGAAAAGGGAAATGTAAACAATGATGCTCACAGAGGGGGAGCTGGTGTGATGGACTACAGTGAAGTGACAGTTTCCCAGGAAGGAGAGAGCATATGCCTAAGAGAGGAATGAGACAAGAGACAGCATAGTCCAGATATGGATAGGAGACAGAGGAAGAGGGTAAGGATAACCATACCCTAGAATCTCCCAAGGTATATCTGTTAGGGAGTAATAAGAGTTTAGTCTGGCAAGATTCTGTTTGTTATGTATAAACAAGTAAAGAATTGAACCTCTGACTCTGTGACATTCTTGTTGCATTCTAGCTGTGAAAAATTGGATGGCAGAAGGAACATACTTTTTCAAGATTGAGGGTTTTCTTTCTTCTTTTTTGAAAGGCTTTGCCTTCTAAGTATATATACAAATCTTGTGTATTGTTTTCAAATTGTCCATTCCTTTTGAAGTCTTTTTAAAAGGTTTGGGTTCCTGTATGTTAAACCAGTACCACTGATGTCGAAAAGAGGACATCCATCCATCTTCATTCCCCTAAATTGTTAAATTCCAGGTGCATTTCCTCAGAAGAAGAATGGAGTCTGACATTTTCAGTTCTGCTTCCAATAAATGAACTTAGGAAAACAGATCAAGCCAACAGATCAAATAGCTCGGGAAGAGGCAGAGTTTGGAAGCCTACCTGGAAAGAGAGCTGCAGTAGCTTGATTTGAAAAATTAGCACTTGGAAGCTATTTGCAGTTCAGCACAGAAGGTACTAGATTTTGAAAAAGGCAGTTTGCTTTCTAAAGGAAGATACAACCTTGATGTCAATCAGCCAAGGGCTAGAACTTGTTATTTTTGCAAAATGGCTTTGATGCTGCCCTACTGTACAGCTCAATAGCATAAATAAAAACCAAGCAAGAAGCTACTGAATCTCACCTTGTCAGAAATACCTTGTCTTGAGATTTCAGGAGAGTGAGTGGAGTTTCCAGTTAGCTTGCTGGGAGTGCCGTGAACTGGGTGGATATTGGAAATGAAAGAGCAGGGAAGCTTCAGACGTCATCCTTGATGTTTTTCCTGAATGGTACTAAAAGGGGGAAAATGCATTAGAGAGAATTGGTTTGATTCGAAAGGTGCCAGAATGTCAACGCTGTACTGTGTGTCTGTTTTTCCATTTTATGTTTTGTAACCAAAATCCTGTAAAATTTTTATGAAGGAAGCACTAACAGTTCAGACTTTCTGTTTTGCTCAAGCAGATTTTATGAAGCCGGAGTCACTTTTCTTCCTATAAACTAACCTAGTTTAATGCTTTTTAAGAACTAAGAAGGCTGAGAACTGTGATGGAATGTGCACCTGTAGCAACAGAGAGGGAGGATTTAGCCAACATAGGGCTTTCCCAGAAACAGAAGAGTCTAGAATCTCTCAAGTTCTATCTAGTAGATTAGATGGTTATAGCTGTAGTCTGGCAAGTTTCTGTCTATTAGGTGCAAGCAAATAAAGAATTGGACTTAATTGCATCTCTCTGTTTCATCTCTGGACTTGGCCCTGACATCAATCTTAGCTACTAGATATATCCTGAGAAGTTGTAGGCTGTGGCTACTCTGAACCTCTTCCCCTTCCCTCTTCCAGCTCGGGACTGCATAATCTCTTGACTTGGATCTCTTTCTAGGAAAGCTCTGAGTTGACCAAATCCTACCCCTCTGTTGCTGCAGGTGCACATTCTATCACAGACACAATGAGCAGGCTTGGAGAACTGTTCCACTGGGAGGAGGTGGAGGGTGAATTGGTTGTAGTACTTTGCAGTACGAAATTAGATTGAATTCCCTGACATAGTTAAGATATGAGCATCTCTGATGAAACAAGCAAGAAATAAATAATAAAAAGGGGGTGAGAACCGACATTGAAGAAATGGAGGTAAACAGACAAAGTGATTAAAGCAGCATTTCATAAATTAAATCCTGACCTCAAACACTCCCCCAGCCTTCTTTCCACTTACAGCGAAAAGCCAATTAGTTTTGCAGAGAAAAAGAACATGTGAAGAATGTTTATCATTACCCAGTTTTTACTATCTTCCCTAGTAGCATGTGTCTGAGTGATGAATTGATCATTTGTGAATAAACAGCGGGACATTTTTTCCCCTCTATCAAGCTACAGTTTTTAATGTTACTTCTTGTAAACAGAGGTCATAAAAGCATGTAGCTAGTCGTAGAGATGGCAACTTCATGTGGTGACTACAGTTTACTGAAACTAGCCGTTGTAATTGGAGAGGAACATTTGTAGTGTAGCTGTAGCACTCAGACAATCTTTCTGGAAAGGAGTCATTAATTTATTTATTTTATTAAATTTATATGGCTACCCAATTCATACACGATGACCTTTGGCGGTGTACAGTAATAAAAAGCCACAATTTAAACCCCCACCCAGGCTCCTCATCCCATGGTGCTAACAAACACCATCAAACAAGGCACTTGGTTAGCTCCATATCAACCTGGATCCCTAAGCCTGCTGTCTTTAGGGCTGTTCAAAAACATAAACAAGGGGGGGGGGGGACAGTCTAAACTCCAGGGAATGATGTTTCACCCTAGAGAAGACCTTTTTTGGGTCCCACCAGATGTATTTCCTAAATAGACGGGACCCACAACATATCCTCCCACTCCAGCGGCCCAGGTAAATGTGACTGGGAAGAAGTGGTCCTTCAAATAAAGACCCAGTATATGGCTCCAAACCATATACTGTAGGCCTTTAAAGGTGATAATCAACACCTTGAATTGTACCCAGAAGCAAATCAACAACCAATGCAGCTTCCGCAAAAGAGGTGACAGAGGCACACATTTTCATTTGTGCAAAATTATGCAGGCTGCTGTGTTTTGAGCCAACCAAAGCTTCCCAACACTCTTCAACCAATGCCATTTCCCTCCCGTATCCAGACAGTCATAGAGTGAATTGGGACTTATTGTTGCTCTCCCTGGTTTGGGAATATATCTTAAGACATTGCCAACCCCAGCGGTGCAGATTTAAAATTCCTCCTGACCTTGATAATTTCACTGCTAAAATGAAGTGCTGGCTGCATTCATCAGTATATATCACAATTGTGCCAGTTTACTAGGGTCAACTGCATGCAATGTTGAGCTGATCTTTATGCAAAGAGCACCACAATCATAAAACATAAACCTTAAAAAGCCACATTATCATCTCCTTCCTCATATTTACCAACACTATGGCAAGTGCTGTCATTACATACATTTAAAAGAAACAAGGAGCTATATTCCTTCTGGATGTCTTCTCAAGTCTACCATTGCCCAATAGTTTTTTGTAACTGTATATCTTGAAACAAAAGTTGCTGATTACTTCTGATTTTTCGTGGAAAAATTCCCTGGACACAGCTCTGAAAATGACAGTATGTGAAAGATTGTGAAATGGATGACAGAGGTAATGAAAGCTTGGTGATACCATTTCTTCCGAGAATGGACATTTGAGAGGTGAACCAAATGACTTTTTTCCTTCCAATTTATAAGAGAAGAAGAAAAGAAGAGTTTTGTTTCAAGTCTCTTATAAAAGCTCTTGTCTTCTTATTTTCCCCAATGTGCATCATGGGAGCAAATTATAAGACTTCACTTATGGCAGATGCGATCTGGGTTGGATGAGTCTCCAAAGGAGTAAGAGAAGGTTGAACAGTTGTTGTTTCATCTTGGGGAAATGGATAAATTACATGCTTCTTCTGAAATGAAATGTTTTATTTTTTATTTTTTTGCAAGTTTCTTTGGATTGAATTATTTTGCAGTTCCTCAAACGTTTGTCTGCAAAATGGCGACCGAGTTGCAAATAAGAAGTCCAATCTGCCCAAATTCATGTAAATACTTGTGTGATTTAGACTTTATAGCTGCCATAAAGCTTTTGGACTTGTGCTGGAGCCCATCCTCAGAGAACTTCTCTCTCTCTCTCTCTCTCTCTCTCTCTCTCTCTCTCTCTCTCTCTCTCTCTCTCTCTCTCTCTCTCTCTCCAGAACGTGTGCATTGGGCTGTTCTATGTGTAGTTTTTATGCCTGGTACTTGGTTGTGTGTGGCTTTTAGTTGTTAACTGGGTTATTGATGGCTGGCTGTTAAGTTATTGGTTGTTGTTTGCCTTTCACTGCTATGCCCTTGGCTCCTAACTACCTGAGAAGCTGGTGGCAAATCAGTACTGTTGTTTGACTGACAAGGGCCCCCCTTTTCCAGGTTTCAATCATTTCCCTGGCTGTTTTTTGTCCCTACTCGACCAACAATCTTAATAGCTACGACACTGAATGTATGAAAGCTTGGAAGACTAAACCTCTGGTCCTGGTGACTGACTCAGATTGGAAGCTGCAACATTATCCTGGGACATGGACATTTGCCTTAATTCGTGACACAATAAATTCCTGTGCAGTGCTTGCCTTGATGGCTTCAGATGATAATGGAACCTGCGATTCAGTCAGTAATTTACAATAGAACATTTTGTAGAACTTTGCGTGGGCTGCAAACATATTTTCTGACATCTGACAGAACAATAACATAAATTGACCGTTGGTATGATTCTGCATAGATGATTCTTATTTTCTTGCCTGTTAAGGCATCAGCCTCCAAATCTATGCCCTCTAAATATAATATATTGGACAACATCTTCAGAATATCCTATTTGTCCCTTCTAGTTGTAAATTCTGTGAGTTATTTTCTAACACGTATGGTGATGCACCAGAACAGAGAAGAAAATTCTGAAAAACATCTCAATGCTACCCAAGGTTCATAGGTAGTTCGATAGCTTAGAAACGGAGTGAATGAATACTTAAATGTTTGCTAAGAAGCAAAGAATTCTTAAGTGTTAGTTACCACCTTTAAAGCGCTCCATGGCATAGGACCTGGATATTTACGAGACCGCCTTCTGCCACAGATTTCCTCCCACAGACCGGTACGCTCCCACAGAGCGGGCCTCCTCAGGGTGCCGTCGGCCAGGCAGTGTCGGCTGGCGACCCCCAGGGGGAGGGCCTTCTCTGTGGGTGCCCCCACCCTCTGGAACGNAAAGAAAGAAAGAAAGAATCCATTGCTTTAATAGGAGGGGGGAAAATGTTGAGTTAAGAATGTAAATGACAATGTGAAAAAGTACCAAGAAATGGGTCAAGTACCTAACTATCCTACCTTCAATAAGGTTGACATCTTTGAATTCTTTACTGGAATAGAATCAGGAGCATAAACTGTAACTGAAGATGAGAGAAGCAGAAAAATAATAGGGAGAGAAAGTTTGAAACAAATAGTAGGGATTTTATTAAATTCTACAATGTAGGGCAACCATTTCCTCGCTCATGCCTGTTGGCCTTGAAAGGAGAAAAAAAGAGATTATTTTACGTTACAAGGGCTAAGCCGCCCAGAGTCGGTTGATAGTGAGATGGGTAGCATATAAATCTAACAAATAAATACATAAAAATAAACTAGCACCCTAGCACCCTTCCCCTGTTCAGAAATTGTGTAGGCTCAGGACCTCTGGGGAAGGTAAATTGAAGACAGTTCTCCAAAATCTGAGCCAATGACTAGAGCAAAGACAAGGGAACTGGTGAAATCCACAAATCTTAAAAGTTGCCAGGGTTGAGCAACACAGATATATATCATTCAAAAGGGATGCCGTCCTAAATATGTTTGGAGAATGAGATGGAAGTTTTAGTAAATGCTATGATCCTTATAGACTTAGAAAATAGAACTGAAAGGGGCATTTTTGTGATGCTTACTTGTCTGTCTTTTGGATTCCAGTCTTGGATTATTATGCTAACCGTGATAAAATATTTGAGAAGATGGCACTCAGATAGCTGATTTTGAATTTTTCAGAATGTAAGGTATGCACCACAGCTTTTCTCTGCGTATAGTAGCATTATTGCAAAATCCAATCAGGGTTGGTCACTGGGACTACAGGTTTATAGTCTTCTGAGCTTTCCCACCCTCAAGAGAACATCATTTGCTCCAGCTTTTGGTGATAAGCTGTTTTTCTTGTCAACTGTTTGGTGTATGTTTTTAACAGAGAAGCAGCATTAAAAGGTTTTAAATAAAATTATAACCAGGGAATTGAATGAAATTCTCTTCATGATGTCTATCTGCAAGAAATATCTTAGCTCGGACTTTGAAGCTTTCAGAGATAACAGACTAGTTCAGCTTTTAGATTACCTACTCATTGATCAAACATTTTTTTCTGTCTTTTTAAAAAGCACTTGATTTACTCTAAGTGAATTCCTTTTAATTTTGCTTCTAGCCCATATTGACTCAGCACGACAGTTACAAGGAAATGAGAGGATAGCATATCTTTCTTTATTTTATTTCTTGGGCTAAATGTATTTAAAGTGTCCATTTTCAGAAAGATTGAAATACATCAAAGGTTTTTTACCATTCCCATCTTTCTAGATCTTCATCCCAAATTAGAACATAATTATAAATATTGGTTAGGGGGCAACTCTAAAAGTTCTACTTCTTACAACTGCACTTGGGTTAGAAAAGATATTTTTGGGAATGGAGATATTGAAAGCCTGTTACCTCTTTGTCTATCTCTTTATAAAGGGGTGTTATTATATCGCTCAGTGCTTCTTCACCTTTCCACATTTGCTGCACACAGAAATAGAAAGTGTTCCTGCAAAAACTAAAAAAAAAAGGGTTATTTTTTTCCCCATATTCATTAAGAACAGTAATGGGGAAAAATGTTCAACCAAGCAAATCTGCACTTTTTCGTGGTAGTCATAATGTGATCATTTTGAACGTGGGAACAGTTCCAAGATTATTTATATCTTTGAACTATTGATCTACCATGAAAACCCTAGAGGAATGTTGGGATAACCTTGAAGGATGCAAGGGTAGTTGTAGGACCTGACCAGGTGTACAAGGAAAGGGTCAAATGCATCATCAGTCTCAAGTCCTTTTGTGCTCACAAGAGATCTAAGTCCAGCTCACCTTGAATTCCATTGACTCTTATCTACCGCCAATTGGCTTGGGCCGTTAGTAGTTCAGATTCTTGTAGAGAGCTTAAGCTTGCAATAAATCTTCATACCTATTTGAACTGCCTGGATCTTCAGATCCTGCTCTATGGAGTAGAGAGTTGGTCTCTGACAGAAGGCCACCTGAAGAGACTAGAAGCATTTCAAATGTGGATTTACAGGCGGCTGTCACGTATAAGCTGGGTTGACAAGATCAGAAATGAGGAGGTGATAAGCCGCCTGGGAAAGCCAGGGGAAATCATCAAAACAATTGAAAAATGAAAATTAGAATATTTCGGACATGTGATGCGACACCTAGAAAAATACGCCATACTCCATTTAATCCTCCAGGGAAAGACTGAGGGCAAACAAGGTCCAGGCAGAAGAACATCATGCCTTCAAAATCTAAGGGACTGGTTTGGACAAAACTCAGCATCACTTTTTCGTGCGGCTGCTGATAAAAACAGGATCGCCAACATGATTGCCAACGTCCAATAACAGATATGGCACAAGAAGAAGAAGAAGAGATCTAAGTCCTGCCCACCTTGAATTCCATTGACTCTTATCTACTGCCAATTGGCTTGGGCCGTTAGTAGTTCAGATTCTCGTAGAGAGCTTAAGCTTGCAATAAATCTTCATACCCATTTGAACTGCCTGGATCTTCTGATTTCCCTGGCTGTTGACACTAGTTCTTAGCCTGAAAGAGAAGAGGATGTGACAAAGAAACTCAAGACTATCCTGCCTTGATTCTCTTGGGTATAAGTGGGGGGGGGAAGAGAAGCCAAGATTCTGTTATTATACTCTTTATTAATAAACTTACGTTCTGGTGCTCCTTGTCAAAACCTATTTCTTGACCTACTTTGACTGACTCCAGGTGTACAAGCCTTTGACAGTTTCGAGACCAAGAAATTCTGCAATCAGGAACTGCTAATGATGCCACGTTGCTATTTCTCTTTGGATATTCAGGCTTCCCCATCCCCCTCCTCGCATTTCTCTGTCCTGCTCAAAGAGATTGCTGAGCAGTCCTTTCAAACAGTGATGTGCGGAAGCTGCCAAGTGTTCGTAAACCTTTCTCTGACAAGACATTGTAATCTTCAACTTTAATGTATTATGTAAATGAGTTCTACTGTCTCTCTGTTGACCTGGTATCTTTGGTCAATGCTAAAAGCCTCTCTTGGTAGACCAGTGAAAGCATGAGAATATTCCTTTGAAATGTTTGTCTGCAGCAAAGTAGTGGGTGTGTCCCTTTAACACAGGGCAATGTTTGAGGACCAGCGTACTTGACCTGTAGCTCTATAGCAGAGGTCCCCAACCGGTTACGTGGAGAGAGGTTTTTCCGTGGATCGGAGGGGGTGTGGTTTTGTGTGCTGCCTGCATCCTGCGGATGGGACTTTTCTTGTTTGTGCGGACCAGTTGCTGGCATGCCATGGCCCGGTACTGGTCCACAGACCGGGGTTTGGGGATCCCTGCTCTATAGCATCTCAAACTTTTTCCTTCATTACCCAAACATGCTTTTCTGAAGGTCTCATCAGTCTTCAAGGACATTTATAGATCCCTTCCTTCAGCACCATCATGACTTCAAACAGTTGCTGAAACAATGATCAAAAGTCAAGGACTGCCTGTATTATAAAAACAACATAATTGGATGAACTTTATGTCGTTTCAACAAATTACCGCTGGTAATTTTATCAATCTTTTTTCTTAGTAGGAGTACTTTGGGAGACGTTTGACTTAATTTTAGTAGCGGTGGCAATCTTTAAGTCAACTTAAATGTTCCCATGGTGATGAGTAGTGGGTTTGTGTGTTGTTACCCAAAGGGGGAAAAATGCTTTTACCCAATCTTGGATAATTTGGCCAGGTTTGGGATGCACTGGTCTAGAGAAAATAAAGTATGAATGCATACTATATTCTGAAAATCAGGGTTTCTCAATAAAAATAATTAGTGGAAAGTTTTCATAAAAGCAAGATGTCAAAAGGTTAAACAGAATTGTTTTCACATAAGTTCTCCTTTACCTACCTGAATATGGATATAGAAATTCTCTCTCTCCCTCCCTCCCTCCCTCCCTCCCTCTCTCTGTGTGTGTGTGTGTGTGTGTGTGTGTTTGTGTGTGCACTATGGATTCCTATTGAAAGAGTGAGGATTGTGCTTAGGGACTCTTTTAAGAATGAAAAGTGGAATGTGAGTGGAAAATGACTTTAATTACAGCCTTACCAGGGATGCAAACATACTTTGTCAGGACTGGGCTCCAATTAAGCATTGGTTGTCAGAACAATGCACCACAGGGACAAATTGTGAATTGGCCAGAGATGCAAGAAAAATACAAAATTTTTCAGGACTGCAAAAACTACCCATCCTGTGTCTGAATGTGATATTCTCAACTCAGAAAATAGTCCATCCAGCTTTGTCTTACAGGAATGTATCTGGAAATAGCTTGACTTGGTTTCTTTCTTATTCTTGAAACATTAATCTGGAAACCCATAATTTCAAACCCACTTTCTATCATGGGGAAAGCATAAATAGTTAAGGCTACAAAGTTTTATTTTTTTTTAATCAGAATCTGATGAAAGTTGTAAAAAAATGTAATATATGTGGGAATAAACATATTTTTCACATAATTTGATTCAAGAACAATTAAAATACAAGGTGCAGAAATTTTTAAACTGCTTTCAATTAAAGTCTAATTTTTTTCACCATCTTTCGGTTGCCAAATTTATAACAAGGGGCTAAGAATTGGTTGTTGTTTTTTTTTTTGTTTTTTTTTGTTATCCCTGCTAGGTTAATTCTACCTTATGTTCTTCTTCTTTCATTGAGTTTAATTCATATGTAGCTGACGTGAAATAACTAAAGCTTGCCTCAGAGAAATGGCTGTTGCAAGGTTTAATTAATGTTTATAAAATACGTGATGGTCCTTTGATAATAGATGCTTTACAAGAGCCTTGCAGTACCATTATCAACAGCATCATAAAAATAATATTTACACAGTCTTGGTCACTCAGCATGCCCCTTGCTAATGCTAGATTAAAAGTCAGCTTTTATTAAACAGGATGAAATGTCTGTGGAGATTTTCAGTCATGCAGATCATGGTTGTCTCAAAGGTGCTTTTTCAAGAGGCAACTGGACTTTCTTGTTTTTTCTTTGAAGATGTTTCGTTTCTCATTCAAGAAGCTTCTTCAGCTCTGACTGGATGGTGGGGAATGGAAACCTTCTTTCAAAGAGCCGTTGAGACCACTTGGAGGTTGATCTGTGTTTTCAAGGTCATCTCAGTAGGGTGTGGAGCCTTCTTGGAACCGCTGAAAGGACGGAGTTGTAGACTGGAGATAGATGATGTCATATCCGTCCCCCTCTATTGAGAGAGGACTGTTCAATTTTGACCTAGATGGCCTCCTTGACCTCTCTTTCAAACCAGTGGTCCTCTCTGTCCAAGATGTGGACTTAGCTGTCTTCAAAAGATTGCCCTTTGTCTTTTACATGCAGATGGACTGCTAAATTTTGTCCTGATGGGTTTGTTCTGCTATTGTTCTCAAACAAGAAACTCCAGTGGCCTCTTGAAAAAAAGCACCTTTGGGATGCCCTGTGTTGTATTATACTGCTACCATTTTTTTTTTCTTGTGAATTCATACCAGTCTCTGAAGACAGCAAAGTCCACA
Source organism: Protobothrops mucrosquamatus (assembly GCF_001527695.2). Taxonomy (NCBI): domain Eukaryota; kingdom Metazoa; phylum Chordata; class Lepidosauria; order Squamata; family Viperidae; genus Protobothrops; species Protobothrops mucrosquamatus. The sequence continues at coordinate 19,601 of NW_015387417.1, forward strand.
TCTTGGACAGAGAGGACCGCTGGTTTGAAAGAGAGGTCAAAGAGGCCATCTAGGTCAAAATTGAACAGCCTTGTCTCAAGAGAGGGGGAGAGACATGACATCATGTCTCTCCAGTTCTTTTAGCAGTTCCAAAAAGGCTCCACACCCATTTGCACCTCTCAGGTGACCCTGAGGACACAGATAAACCTCCAAGTGGCCTCAACAGCTCTTTAAGAGAATGCAAATGACCAGCTGTCTGCAAGGAGTATAAATCCTTCCATTCCCCACCATTCAGCCAGAGCTGAAGAAGCTTCTTGGATGAGAAGGGAAACATCTTCAAAGGAAAAACAAGCAAGTCCAGTTGCCTCATGAAAAAAGCTCCTTTGGGTCAAACAGGATGAAAGTTTTAGAAAAGAAATAAACTCTTGAGTCTCAGTCTTCCATTTGTAATGGAAGGTTACTTATTTTCACAGCTTTCAAACTTGAGGTATGTGCAGGTAGTCCTCAACTTATGACAGTTTGTTTAATAACTGTTTGAAATTACAACGGCACTGAAATAAGTGACTGATGACTGCTTTTCACACTTATGACTGTTGCAGCATTCCTACTTGGCAAAAATTCAGACGCTTGGCAACTGGTTGATATTTATGATGGTCGCAGTGTCCCGGGGTCATGTGATCCCCTTTTGTGACCTTCTGACAAGCAAAGTCAATAGGGGAAGCCAGATTCACTTAATAACCGTGTTCCTAACTTAACACCTGCAGTGACTCACTTAACGACTGTGGGAAGAAAGGTCGTAAAAGGGGGCAAAACACTTCACAGCTGTTTTAGGTCATTATGGGATGGGTAAGGGTAAATTCTAACCAGGTTCATTAAATTTTAATTCAGGCTTTGGGGCTGAGAAGAGGAATTTGTGACATTCTGTCATTCCGAATGCAATCCTTGGGTTATCAAATGAAGATATTTACAACCGTCCTGGAAGTTACAGACAAGCAGCTGTGCTGATTGCTGGGCCTGAAATGTGTCAGGTCTGATTTAATACAATCCAGTTTCTATAATAGGTATCATTACATTTCTAAGAGTACGGTAGACAATCGGATTGGTAGTAACATCACACAGCCGTCTCCTTCAATTGTGACACTTGGAATAAAACTGCTAGCAAAACATTAAGCAAGAGGGTTCGTGTGTACGTGCATCAGAGGGAAGATAGCAGTGAAATAATTTGTGAGCAGATGCTATTAAAAAATAACAGCAATTTGTGTTCCTTTATTGTGGGTTCCATCACACTCCCACTCATTTATCTACCTTTCCGGATGCAAAAATATTGTGTCTGAGAGCTAAAATTATAGGATGTTATTATCATGTTTTCTTCCTTAATAACCCAGTCTTTAGAATTTCATGAAGCATAGCATTGGAATCTAGGGAGGGGGGGGGAGGAGAACTTTGAGTAAAAATGTAAAAAATGCTGCGCTGGGTTCAACTGCTGATACAGACATAAGTCCTTGATTTATGGCTACAATTTGAACCCAAAATTTCTGTTGCTAAGCAAGACATTTTACGGCCTTTCTTCCCACAGTTGTTAAGTGACTCACTTAATCTCCTTTCCCTTTAAGACAACTTTAAGACTTGTGGACTTCAACTCCCAGAATTCTGAAAGTTGACATCCACAGGTCTTAAAGTTGCCAAGATCGGAGACTATGTGAAGCTTTGATGGAATGTATCAAAAGTTGCAGCTTTCTGCTGAGACTTAAGTGATTGGTTTGGAGGCCATCTCAGCCTTTACCTGAAAAGCTTGCATTTGGTTGTGTTGAAAAAAAAGTGATGTTTTGCTTCTCATCCAAGAAGCTTCTCCAGTTCATGAACTGGAGAAGCTTCTTGGATGAACTTTGAAGCTTCTTCATGGATGAACTTTGAAGCTTCTTCAAGGAAAAACAAAGAAAGTCCAGTTGCCTTTTGAAAAAGCACCTTTGGGACAACCATGTCCTGGATGACTGAGAATCTCCATAGACATCTGGGTATTCCAGTTTCTGTATTGTTTGAAGTCCTTTTCTTCTTCCACCGTTGACCTCCGTTTCTTATTCTTGGATTATTCAGAGGTAATATTGTCAGTGACATGCTGTAACAAGATNATCTTGAGAAGCAATTGTAGCATTCAAGCAAAAATCCTCCTGTTTCTGTGATAAATCTTGTTGTTGTAATAAGTCCTGTTGTTGTTGCATCACTTGATCACATCTATTTTGAAATTTAACATCAAACGATTGAAACATCTCAGTCATTGCGGAGACCAAGTTCTGCAGCTCTCTGGCAAGGGGCGGTGGAGGTGAAAAAAATAACGGGGGTGACAAGTGGAAAATTTCAGAAGTTAGTTGAGATGTCTGAGACATCAGGGATGTAATCGGTCTCAAAGTTAAAGGCACAATTTTTCTCAGAACCATATTAGCAGTAAATTTGAGCAGTTCAGCCAAAACAAATAATACGCAGATTCAAAGTAGCAAAAATTTCAAACCGGAAATCACTTTCACTTCTTGCTGAAAAGTATCAATCCATCGCCATTTTAATTTCACTTTTCCTCATTCCAACACACGTACAGGGAGAAACTTATTATCCAAGTTAAAGTAAAGTCCAAAATAAAAAGCAAGCTTCCAAAGTTGGTTCGTCTGCTTACAAGTAAAACTCACAATTAACTTCAAGTTGCAGCAGTGGCGGCGGCTTCTAGCTTCGCCGAAGCGAAGGCGTCCTGGATCGCGGAGAATCCTCGGGGCTCCGGAGGAGTTCTCCCCTACATCGTCCATATAGGACGACTCGGGAACTCAACTCCTACCCCGGGCAGCTCACCTATCCCCTTATGCCCAGGGGAAAGGTATCAAGCCGTTTGACAGCTGGTGCTGGCTGTCAAACCGGCTTTTACGCAAAACAGGCGGGAGGCAGCAAACAGCTGAGACCGACGAAGTCGCCTGCCACCGGAAGTCGATCTTACTTTTTTCTAATTGCAGTATTCCATCAGCTTTATTTAATTTGGTTCAACTCGTTGCCTAGAATTGCTTGGAATCCATCCCATCATGTCATCCAATATCAATTGAAGGCAACTCTTCCCACTATTACAGAAATAACCGCTCTCCACTCTGGATGTGTGAAAGTGTCAATGCTTACTTAATGGATTAGGTACAATGGTTAAGGATCAGAAAGGGACTTTTTAGCTTTGCGAGAGTCATATGAAATGCTTATATCAGGCTTTAAGCAAATAACATCCCATCACATGCTTTCTCTTTCTACTTTGTGGATGCTAGCATGTTTTATGAAACTGGTAAAACTATCCATAAAATAGCATGGATGCATTTAGCTGGAGTTAAGTTCAACTCCGGGGCATATTTCCTTTACGCCAAAGAGCTGAGTGAGTTTTCACATCATGCTTGACTGAACAGAAGATTTTATCACAGGTTTTTATATAATCTTGCACGTTCTATATAGTGCTTAACATTAGCTGTTATTTTCTGATTATTGTCTCGTCCAACTCTGGGTAAAATTATTATTTTTTTAAAAAAATCTGCCTACTTCATGTTAGTTTCTCTTCTTATTAACACATTGCTTGGTTTGTTTGTTTGTTTTGGATTGTGTTTTTCTCCCATGAGGCAACTGGACTTCCTTGGTGTTTTCTCTGAAAATGTTTCACTTTTCATCTAAGAAGCTTTTTTCAGTTCTTCAAAAGTTTCAAGAAGCAAAACTTTTTCAAACAAAACACCAAGAAAACCCAGTTGCCTATTGGAAGAAAAACACCTTTGGGACAGCCATGACCTGGATGATTGACAAGACTGTGACATGACTGATCCAATGAAACCTAACTTAGGACTATCCAATGTTGATAATAATGTGCAGTTTTGCCAAATTCAAGCTTCTCTTGCTTGCCCTATCATTAAATTATTTCTCAAGTATTGGCTAGGGCAGACATGTCAAACACAAGGCCCGGGGGCCGGATGCGGCCCGTGAAGTGGTTTCATGTGGCCCGCGAAGCCATCCTGGAAACAGTGAGGGAACGGCCCCCACTGCCTTGGTTCTGGCCCAGGCTGGCCGGGAGCCAATCTACAATTTTGTGGTGGCCATCTATGCTGAAACGCATTCAGTCTTAGCTCCACAAGGCCATCTAGAAACAGCGAGGAACCAGCCCCTGCCACGTTGGCCCTGCCCCCTGGGTGCATGCTGGGAAGGTGTCACCCTTTGTGCGGAATGAAGAAATGCACCATGCCTTGGTGCTTGCCCCGGTCCCACCCACTTCTGACAGAGACCCTCAGATCTGACCAACTCCTGCCCAGGCCCCCACAGGCACCCTTGACACGAACGATGTAGAGCTGGCCATGCCCACCCAGTAGGCCACACCCACTCCATCCACACCCACACAGTAGGCCACACCCACCCTGCCCCCCCACCTGTCCCCCCAAGGGCAACCGCAATGCTGATGCGGCCCTCAATGAAATTGAGTTTGACACTCCTGGGCTAGGGTCTTTGGCTTTGTTATACAGTGCTTTCGTCCCTAAAAAGATTGAGGGGTGGGGGACTAGTCATGCCATACATTTTAGCTTGACTGAACCCATAAAGACACGGAGACTCGTTTACCGGAAAGTCCCACATAGAGAACTAAAATTGATTATGTCTGCCACCTATTGGTGGAGGACACTGGTGAAGTGAACTAGAGAATAATATAATGCAAAAATATTAGGTAATGCAAAATGTTTGTTAAGAACTTTTGTAGGTAGCTTGAGAAGACCATAATTGAAACCTTGAAGGAATGAGTAGAGTGATTACTTACACTGTACCACTTTCCCTACAAAACAAAAACATGCAAGTGGAAACGTCATCAATATGCATGAAATTCACATTTACTTATTTATGTAGGGATGTAGATTTGGATACAGTGATTGTAATTCAAATCCAAAGACAATTCATCTCATCATATGGGGAGAGCTGTGATGAGCTTTTGATGTCTATGCCAGCTTCTCAGTGAACAGTCCAGGTGCAAGTTGTTGATGGAAAATCTCTTCCCTGCTGCTATCTTCAGAGTCTTTGTCTTGGAATCAAGCTTGGCTTCCAGTAGATAATGCTTAAAATAGATGTCCATCCTGTTATAATTGCCCAGCTATAGGAATGTCCTCTGTAAATTAGGGCATATGGCTGTCATAGTCACAAGACAAAGTGTAGAAGAAAAAATTACAGCTTTCCTACCAGCTGCCCATCACAATGGCCTAACTTTCAACCACTTTTTGTTTTCTCAATAAGGCGCTAACAAAAATGAAATTAACATAAGCTGTTTTTTAGGCACGTTTGTCCCATTTACTTATGCTTATGTCAAAATCAGCCAGGAGGTTGCCAAATCACATTTCCAAGTTCTAAAGTCGTGGTCATAATAGGACAAAGATTTTTGTGGGCAGAGAGTCCAGTTATGATGCCAAGATACATTAATTTCCCAATCAAAAGAAGAAGTCTCTCCTAAATTGCTAAGGAATTCTGATATGTTCTATGAAAATTAATGTTACGAGTCTCCCTCTTAGGTTTTATATATATATATATCCAAATTTTCTCCATATTCTTCAGGAATTATCTGCTAGTAGATTCCTTCCTTCCTCCCTCCCTCCCTCCCTCCCCCCCTCCCTCCCCCTCCCTCCCTCCCTCATACATAACTTTTTATATGCAGACATACATGCAGGTCAGCCTGAGATTTATATATTTATATATTTAAGAGAAATAATCACAAAAGACCTGTAGATTGTATAAGACCAATTAAAACACAAATGCACCTGTACACACATACATATCGTGATATTCCCTCTCTAGGTGAACCACGCTATGAAGAAAAGGAGGAAGAACTATTAAATCAAATATATTAAAGGCAGGAAATAACACAAAGGAAATGAAGCATAGCTAACACCAGTTGACACTAACACTAATCCCTATACCGGTGCATACATTTTTTGTCTTTGCAAACCATCTTTGTACTAATTACATTCATGCTTCCTATGTTGCTTTTGAATCTTGAATCTCCTTGCCTTTCCATGGCTCAGGACCTCCGCAGTTCTCTCCACCCACTTTCTGCTTCTTCCTCTTTTTCTTAACCTGTTCACTTTTCCTTCATTCAATTTTTTGGGGGGAACTTGATCCTTATTCATTCTCTTGGACCGCATCATGTCAATGAACTGTTTTTTTCTGCTCATCACTTACTTTCAAATTCAACTTACATTCATTCAGGCCCATTCATTGAATCTCAATCCCATCTCTTCACGTTCTACAGCAGGGCTTTTCAACCTTTTCACCCATTGTACCACTTTTAGGATATGGCAATATTCAAGTACCACCAGTCACCTAGCAAGGTGTCAAAAACTTGATGACAAAAAAAAATGGCACTGAAAAAAGTCCCCCCCAAGCCACAGCTGAGCAAGACACCTGCCTGCCCACCCGGCGGTGCTCTTCCTCCTGTCCAAGGTTTTCATTGTTGTGAGCATTTCTGTTGAGGATTGGCAGTGGGGGTGGGGTGGGGGGTTGTTTGGTTTTTATTCCCCCCATCTGCTGGGTGGTTGCAGCAGGTTTTGGTCACTTCACATGACCCTGGGACACTGTGACCATCATAAATATGAATCAGTTGCCAAGCATCTAAATCACAAGACCCTGGAGAGGCTGCAACATTCCAACTGATCGGTGCTTCTTCTGGGCTCAGCAGAAGCGCCAGGATCAGTGTTGCTTTCCAGCTGATCGGTGCTTCTTCAGGGCTCAGCAGAAGCACCAGAATCAGCGCTGAGCTCCAGCTGGAAACTGGCGCTGATCCTGGCGCTTCCACTGAGCCCTGACAGCCCTGCAGCTCCAGCCATCTCTCGCTCAGGCTTGTGCGGTGCTGCCACTGGTTCAGCTCATTCCCCTCCCCTGCTACCTTTTCCAAGATGGTCGCGTACCACCTGCCAGGTGCCAATGTACCACAGGTGGTACCCATACCACTGGTTGAAAAGCCCTGTTCTACAGCACATACTTCTTAAACCATCCATTCCTTCTGCAATCAGTTTATGCTAAAGGACCGTATAGATTCCGAGTGAAGGTAAATTGTTTTACCTGTTTTAGTACAACAAAATATGTCAGAAACAAAAAACGAACAAAACTTCTTTTTTTTCAAAAGAGGGAGAACCTGTATTTATAAATGTCGTAAAGTCAAGATGAAAAACTGTATAGTGATAGTAAAGGTATGTCCGGAGACTTTATAAGGAAGGTCGGTTCCCTCACTAGAGTCTCATTCCAAATCACTTTGTCACTTCTCTTTTTAACTCCATCTGTTTTCCTGCAGGCTCTTATTTAGCTCCCTTTACCCAGTTCCAAAGGATTTTTTTTTTATTTCCTTCTGTCAAAACCATTCAACAGTTTCTTACTCAAACTTTGGATGAAAAGTTAAATGATCTTATTATGTAATGCTAATATTCTAAATGGCATTTAATACTGACAGGATTTTTTTAAAAAAAAAATCTTTTTAATACTGTACGCTTTTTAAATAACAGAATGATAATCGTTTTAATTGTATTGTATAAACATTGAAATCTGCATTGAAATAACATAATGCATCAAGGTTGATAACGTTACATTAAAAGAAGAAAATAATAAGAAAAAAAATCAGAAGTTTTTCTTCTTTTAATTATAATTTTAAAACACAGCCACTTAAAAATAGCCCCTCCCAACTTACTATTGCCAAGTTTGAATCTAAGACCAAGCAAAGGGTTTATCTATTAAAATATTAGAACTGTTATGGGAAACCTAAGCTAAGCAAAGTCCAGAAGTTTCTTTCCATCAAATTTTAAGCAATTAAACCAATAATTTATCTTTAAATGGTGGACAACCTAGGCCAGGGGTGTCAAACTCAATTTCATTGAGGGCCGCATCAGCATTGTGGTTGCCCTTGGGGGGCCATGTATGTGTGGCCAGAGTGGGTGCGGCCTACTGAGTGGGCGTGGATGGAGTGGGTGTGGTCTACTGGGTGGGCGTGGCCAGCTCTACATCGTTCGTGTCAAGGGTGCCTGTGGGGGCCTGGGCAGGAGTTGGTCAGATCTGAGGGTCTCTGTCAGAAGTGGGTGGGACCGGGGCAAGCACCAAGGCATGGTGCATTTCTTCATTCCGCACAAAGGGTGACACCTTCCCAGCATGCACCCAGGGGGCAGGGCCAACGTGGCAGGGGCTGGTTCCTCGCTGTTTCTAGATGGCCTTGTGGAGCTAAGACTGAATGCGTTTCAGCATAGATGGCCACCACAAAATTGTACATTGGCTCCCAGCCAGCCGACCTGAGCAAGGCAGTGGGGGCCGTTCCCTCACTGTTTCCAGGATGGCTTCACGGGCCACATGAAACCACTTTGCAGGCCGCATCCGGCCCCCAGGCCTTGTGTTTGACATATCTGACCTAGGCACTTTGTATCTTCATATGTAACTTTTTTAAAGTCTATGTCTAAGACATTTTAAGATCGGTGGACTTCAGCTCCCAGAATACCCCAACCTTTGTCACTTTGGGAGGTGAAGTCACCACATCTTTAAATGGCTAAAGTTGGGGAAACTGATCTAAGAGGTGATAAAAAGCATAAAAGTCATAAGGGTTTAGAAAACTGGATTTCACACATGTTCCCCAACTGCCGTGGATTGCAAAAACCAATGGTAATCTTGGATTTGTTGCTTTGTGTGATATCTACCTGTCAAACACAGTGGGCTTGAAATAGGCTCAAGGTCCTGTTTTTGTTGCTGAGTGTGTGTTTCATTTCATGAAGAAAAGTGGGTTGTTTCTCTTTTTCTTGTTCCTCCTCCTCAACAGGAACAATTGAGTGCCTGGAATGGCAAGTTGAGGATGTTTAGAGGAGAGAGATGCTGAGGACAAGGAAGGGAGGGAGATAATCCTCCTTGGTGACCAGGATTTTTGAGATGCAGTTTGGATAAAAAAGCAGCAAGTACTGAATTTGTTACCAAGCCTAATGTAGCGTGAGCAATTTTTGTCAGAGCTTGCGAAGGATCACATTTGCAACTCCTGTGAGGTAGGGAATAGATATTTCACACATTTGTGCTTTGTACAGGAAGGAATACACACAGAGAGACACAGAGACACACACACACACAGAGAGAGAGAGAGAGACAGAGACAGAGAGAGACAGAGAGAAAGACAGAGACAGAGACACAGAGAGAGACACAGAGAGAGAGAGAGAGAGAGAGAGAGAGAGAGAGAGAGAGAGAGAGAGAGAGAGATGCTACACATGTACACATGGTTTCAAAGTGATTACTTCTCTTGAGAGAGTTGGTTGACTCTTCCAAGTCAAGCGATTGGATAGACAAGATTTGGAAATAGATTTGGAAAAGATGTGGTTTTAGCTTGGGAGAAATTGCAGTTCTCCAGCTTTGCTAGAAAACCATCTGTTTGTCTGAAACTTTATAGAAAAGAGGAGGAATTTCATATAATTGTATCTCTGCCATATGAAAGTTGGACTTCCTATGGGAACAACTCTTCCAAGAGAGCCGAGAACAATCTGTGGTCTTCCAATGAAGCTAAACTATAGTTTCTAGTGCTAGGCTCACCTTAGGCTTAAAGTTTATCTATTTGTTTGTCAAGCCAAGCCAAGCTGATCCAGGCCGACCTGGGCCAGGCCGGGCCGAGCCGAGCCAAGCCAGTATTTTCCTTCTGATTCTCTCACTGTATACAATGTGTATCACCAGCACTTCTAATCATTACATCGAGAGTGGATCCAGCCTTGCAACTTTAAGACTTATAGAATGGAGTTGCCACATGGATAGTAGCCAAGTTTACAAGAGCTCCTCCGTATCTGTCTAATGAGACATCAATCCCTATTTTTATCAGTTGCCAATCTGGTGTTCTGTTGTTCCTTCAGCCATACGTTAGCACCTTGGAAGCAATCATAGCATCACATACAATAACAAATAACAGAGATGGTGTAGAAATTGACTACTGGATTTGCATTAATCTCATGTAGGACACAGCCAGAAGGTGCCTTCCACTATGCATGACTATAGGGGCTTGTTTGTTTGTTTGTTTGTTTAGAAAAAGTGATTTTCTTTTGTAGAACTATTTTAAAGAGCCCTCCTACTGTAGCAAATTACATTTTGGCATATTAAGTGCACCGTACGACTTTACGAGTAAAAGTATCACTTAACAAGGAGCTAAACCGACAAAAGAAAAACGTGACTCAATTTACACGTTTCACCAACACGATTTTGGTTCTTGCATAAGGTTTATAACTGGTAAGCTAACAAGTCTCTTACCTGTGACGGAATTAGAGCACGTCCACTCACAACGACGGTGATTACTTCTACCGCATAATTTAGAGAACAATCTTTCTCAACCTGCTTGTCAGGAGGTGGCAAAAGGGGATAACATGACCCCAAGACACTGCAACCATCATAAATATGAGTCAGTTGCCAAGCGTTTGAATCACGTGACTACGGAGATGCTGCAAAAATGGCCATGTCACTTCTTCTGTGTTGCTGTAACTTCAAACAGTTACTAAATGAACTGTTGTAAGTCGAGTACTAACGGTATGATGATTTCCAACTTACATGGACATGCTAAGCGAACAAAGTTATAATACATATAATGATTTAAAAAAAAAAAAGAAGTCTGCATTTCTCTTTAAGAACAACGATGACATATAACTCCTTCCTTAGTTACTTGATTGACCTACAAATTTCCATCTCTCTGTATACATACAGGATACATTCCAGCCTATTGAATTTTATACCTAACATTTTTCCTGTATTGGCTTTGGGTTGCATAATACGATCCCATTAAAGAGTGATGTACTGTCATTCCTAAAGATTGTCTCATAGCAAATCCAAGCAACTTGTATATTGTGTGTGTATCTGAAATTGTATATATCATTTTAATGCCATCAGAAACATACACACAAATTCTCTCTCTTCCCTTCCTCCCCTCCTCCCTCCCCCCTACCCCCAGTACTGGTGGTTGCCTTAAGTTAGCTGTTTCGACAAAGATTTCCTGCCAAAAAATGCATTCATTAAAATATTAATGGAAATAATCATGAAGAGGAAGCAAAAACACAGCTGATGCCAATTTGTTTTCAAAGAATGAACAAGTCTTCATTGACTTGTTTTCTTAAAACAAACCAAAACATTATTCAGCCATATCCAAGCAGGCAGAGGGGCAAAACAACCAAACATCCTTTCTGAGTTAAACAGGAGCAGCTAATCTGGATACACACCTTTGCAGAATGAGAAAGGGTTAGAAGAAAAAGAGAGAGGTTTCAGAGCTTGTTTGGGACAACCCCAGACAGGGCATAATGTTGATTTCCCAGGAATTTACCAACTCTAATTTCATCTCTGTGGTATAAGTAAACTATCCCTTAAGTCAAACTCTGTTGGTGGTGGCTTCATAAACACATTCGGTGCAGTTTTCTTGCAACAATATAAAAAAATGTTTCACAGTTGTCTTATTTGGAGTTGTTTTTAAATCTTTCTAGCCTATTTACAGCTCTGGGATTTTCCAGTGATCTTCTCTCCTAGTTCCCATGTGATTTGATGTTGCTTAGCTAAGGTCAGGTTAGGTTTTACTTCTATGGTGTGACGTCAATCTATGCATACGTAAATTATTATAATGTTTATGTTCGTTTACGGGGCACAAGAGTGGTGATGATGGTGGTGTGGATTGTAGAAATAAGGGCTCTAAAATGTAGAAATGGCTGCACTCTTGTGGCCATTTCTACCTCTGTGCCTCCATTCTTTATGCTTTTCCTGAATCTCTTTTGTTTGTTATTTCACCCAGAGTTCTTAACAGTGTTATGAATGAATGAATGAATGAATGAATGAATGAATGAATGAATGAATGAGGCTGAAGAGGAGGGGCACCTGCAAAGCATTTAATGAGACATTCTGACTTAGAGTCTGTTTGAGAGAAGAAACATCTGAGATCTAACCTTTAGGTCTGTATCTGCCATTTTCCAAAGAAAGGCATACAGTCTGGAGAGATTCTTGTAATATAGGTGACCAACAATAAAGTATCAGTCTATCCATGATTTTTTCTGGTTGCTTGCATCTGAGAAGGAAAGGGTAGGGTAGGGTAGGGTAGGGTAGGGTAGGGTAGAGTAGAGTAGAGTAGAGTAGAGTAGAGTAGAATAGAATAGAATAGAATAGAATAGAATAGAATAGAATAGAATAGAATAGAATAGAATTCTTTATTGGCCAAGTGTGGTTGGACATACAAGGAATTTGCTTTTGGCGCATAAGCTCTCAGTGTACACACAAGTAATAGTGATAATTAAGTAATAAGTAATAATTAAGTAATAGTGTTAATAAAGGAAAGGAGGAAGGAAGGAAGGAAGGAAGGAAGGAAGGAAGGAAGGAAGGAAGGAAGGAAGGAACAAAGGAGAGGAGAGGAGAGGAGAGGAAAGGAAAGGAAGAGTCTGATTTTTTCTCAGGTACACATTTCTTCCAAAACAAGACCAACTTGTTAGTCTGGAAAGGTGCTTCCAGACTCTTTCTGATTTCCAGATGTATGATGAGTGAGACGGGAAGCACAAGTGAAACAATCTATGGACTTGTTAAACGAAATGTATAGCTTACATTTTGCTAAAAGAAGACATTCTGTATGACCACCTTTTAAAAAAAAAAACTTTGAGAGGCCAAATTCTATTTCCTTTACGTGTCGATGAATACAACCACACTATTTCCCCCTTTGATATTGCTTTTCCTGCTTCATCTCTCTGTTCTCCATCACCCTGAAAATTGCATCCGATGGAGCTATAAAAAGCTCAGCAGGTGATAGCATTCGGGATTATTGTTATCGCGATTATTACGTTGAGCAGTTGATTGAAGATTATGGAACGAATAAAAAAAAGGGCAATCTGGTCCTTTTGAGCCCTTTTGATCTTGGAATCATGAAAGTCAGAATCCTATAGAAGCTTTGCCACATCCATAAATTGTACCGTTTCTCTGCTGACATCCTTGCTATTGCTTTTATGGGTGTACACCTATTTGTGTGTGTGTGTGTGTGTGTGTGTGTGTGTGTGAGAGAGAGAGAGAGAGAGAGAGAGAGAGAGAGAGAGAGAGAGAGAGAGATATCAGCAGCTATAAAACTGAATTGCAGCTGTAGTCTTTGGGGAATAGATCATGGAGGGGTGGGGAAAGCAATTGACTGCATTTTTATACAGGGCCTTGTAAACGAATGAGACCATTTAGCTTTTGAAGACAGCCTGCCCCCTAACTTCCTTTTCCCCTTGCTCTCTTTTCACTGCTACCCAGTTTTTACAGGGTCATAAACACCCTGACTAGAGTCATAAAAGCCTCCAATTGCATCACACATGGCTGTGGATTTATATTTCAAGGGCCCCCGAGTTTTCATTTTCCTCCTTTTACAGGGACTCATAAAAAGCTCAGCAAGGCATGAGCTCCGATTGGCTTGTCAATGGGAAGGTAGTTAAAAATTATAGCCACAAATGGTTCCAGTCCAGAGCTGAGTGCTGCCCCCCCCCCTCCGCCGAGCAGTGAGAAGGAGGTGGTGCACCATTACACTCCTGAGTTGCCCCCAGGTACTCTGGTTTGCCAATGGTCATTTTCTGGAGCAAGCAAAGGTGCAAGTAGAAAAACAGGTCTAGACCCAGAAAATCAGTATCCCAAAGGAAAGGTGATGGATGGATGGATGGATGGATGGATTTGACTTGATTCGATTTGTATCCTGTGTTTATTACTTTATAAGTTAACCAAGGCAGGGAATACCTAATACTCCTTCCTCCTTCTCTTTTTCTCGCAATCATAACAACCTTGTGAGGTGGGTTGGACTGAGAGAGAGTATGACTGGCCAAAGCCGCTGGCTTTCATGCCTAAGGTGGGACTAGAATTCACCATCCCCAGGTGATTGGCCCAAAGTCCCCCAGTTGGCTTTCATGCCTAAGCCAGGAGTAGAACACATGTGATCTTCCAGTTTCTAGGCCAGTGATGGCGAACCTTTTAGAGACTGAGTGCCCAAACTGCAACCCAAAACCCACTTATGCATTGTCGAGTGCCGGGTGTGCGTGGCCAATTGGGTGGGTGTGGCCAATTGGGTGGTGTGTGGCCAATTGGGTAGGTATGGCTGCGGTGGTAACAGCAGACTGGGTGGGACTAAAAAGTTCAATCAATCAATTCCAACTTTGCAAGATCTTTTTTTTTTCCTGCGAGAAGTTGAAATTGACTGATTGATTGAACCTTTTTTTTTGCACATGGCGGCGGAGGCCTAAAGCGAAAAGGTTTTATAAAACCCAGCTGAAGGCCTAGGACTGGGGCGACGATGCGTGTGCCCATAGAGAGGGCTCTGAGTGCCGCCTCTGGCACCCGTTCCATAGGTTCGCCACCACAGTTCTAGGCCATCACCTTAACCACTACACCAAACTTTATTAATTTATTAAGGTTATTATTTCTTTGACAGCATAGGAGACTTATGAGGAAGGGCACCTGTTTTGCATCTAGAATGTCTTAAACCAAACCTCCGGCATCTTTTGCTAAATGTTTCTCATATGAACACCCTTGTGGCGTTATTGTCTGAGCCTGGCACAGTTAAGTAATCAAATAGCCCAAGTTTCCCTAAGAGACTAAACCGCAAAAACCAAATCAGAAAGTAGTTAATCTAAACATGTAGTACAAATGAACAGGAGAGGGAATGGTATGCAAACTAGCCATTAAATTGCAGTAAAAGTAAATGTCTTCCTTTCCCCTTTCCTTTCCTTTCCTTTCCTTTTTCCTTTCCTTTCCTTTCCTTTCCTTTCCTTTTTCCTTTCCTTTCCTTTCCTTTCCTTTCCTTTTTCCTTTCCTTTCCTTTCCTTTCCTTTCCTTTCCTTTCCTTTCCTTTCCTTTTTCCTTTCCTTTCCTTATGCTTTTTAAATCAGCAGCTGAAAAACAGGAGGATTGATATCCTTGTCTTTCTGATTCCAAACTAGCCACTAAACTGCAGTAAAAGCAAATGCTTTCCCTTTCCCTCTCCTCCCCTCCCCTCCCCTCCCCTCCTCTCCTCTCTCCTTTCCTTTCTTGGCTTGTGCCTTTTAAATCAGCACCTAAAAATCGGGAGGATTGATATTTTTGCCTCTTTGATTCCAGCAGGAGGAGTGGCACACACAAATCTTGAATCCCGGATTCTCTTTTCAAAGCCAGAGCTTAACCTCAGAATGCAAAACAATAAATTATCTCTGTGTGTGTGCCCCTCGTGTGCCGAATGCTTCACCACCAGGAAGCCAAGCCTTCTCTAGTGAGGTACAGCTTGAGCAGAGAACTAGGTTAGACATTCTGACCTTCATAATAACAGAATAATAGAGTCAGAAGGGACCTTAGAGGTCTTCTAGTCCAGCCCCCTGCTCAAGCAGGAGACTCTATACCAGGGGTAGTCAACCTTGGCTCTTTTATGACTCATGGACTTCAACTCCCAGAATTCCTGAGCCAGCTAGGCTGGCTCAGGAATTCTGGGAATTGAAGTCCACAAGTCATAAAAGAGCCAAGGTTGACTACCCCTGCGATACTATTCCGAACAAGTGGCAGTCCAGTCTCTTCTTAAAAACCTCCAGTGGTGGAGCACCCACAACTTCTGGAATCAACTCGTTCCACTGGTTAAGTGGAGCAGGTGGACCATTTTAGGAAGAGGCATAGTCCTCGCCGAAGTCCTCGACGTCCGTCCACACAACACTGTCCATGGGGGAGGCTTGGAGGAACCAAAGAGACTTAGGCTTTACGACGGATCGTGACAGTCTCCCGAAAAAGACATTGTTACTCGATACCGGTAAACGGGGTATTATTCGCTCAGTTTAACGATACGTAGACTAAAACGTGACTTAAACCCGGACGGACTATCTCTCGTGGCTGAATAAGCTGGCCACCTTTTGCTGGTAGCATTTCCCCTCATGCATTTTTATGGGAAAGGAGTCTAGGATGAAGCTTCATTTCATATCCCTGGCAGGGAAATCTCTTGACCTAGCAAAATATATGAAACTCAAATCAGAGATTGCTGTTTCCATTTATATAGAGAGAAATCTCCTCCCCTTTTGCTGTCTGCTTTTCCTTTTTAGCAGAAGATCCAAGGCTGTTTTTTTTTTAAAAAAACCAACTACCTGAGTTGTGTATGCATTTTTTCACTTGCATACCCTTAAGAGTTTGCTAACGTGTATGATTTCCATCACGCCGTGGCTCTCGTTCTTTCTCCTAATTCCAAAATTGCAGAGATTTTCTCTTTGTAAAATGCATTTTCCAAAGGTATTTTAGGAGGAGGGGGGGAGAGAATAATACAGGCAGACAAATAGACAGCAAACATTAATGAAACCGCAGAGTCATATTTTTGCCAAAGTGAGAAGAAAACAGATTTAAATGTACTGCTTTTATTATGGCAAAACACATCCGCTGACTGTCTGTATAGCGTTGAAGTCTATCTAGAAAGATTTATGTCGCAAAGAACGCATAACGACAGCAGACTCTTCATTTACATAGGCAATAAATGAGAAGATGAGAACCATTTTGTCTGAAAAGCATCAAGTCTGATAAGGCCGCAAGTCAATTTAACTGAAAAGTTGATTTTTCCAGGAAGGCAATTTTCCCAACATGCTGGTACTACGAATTTAAACCAAATGGGAGTAGAGGTTTCCATTGTCAGGCGATTTCCAGGAGTTGATCTGGAATAATAAATGATGGTATTAAATCTGTATGCAATATATATTTGAGATAGTCAGGAGACAAACCTGGCAAGGACTGTCTTGGATTTGGACGGATAGGTTGCCTTGAATCTCTAATCGTCTCCAGATGAATGATAAAGTGGTTCTTATAGTTTTGCCAAAGTGGCACAAGTCAAGGATTTGTCATAGACATGGCATATTTTAGATGAGGTGATGTACCCAACAAACAGTTCAATTGTTGTTGGGTCCTTGGTGCTCTCTGAGCTTGGTTGTTTTCTTGAAGACATTTCATTACCTAACTAGGTAACGTCATCAGTATGAGAAAGGAATGGAGGTTTGCTCTGCTTATATGCTAGTGCTTTGCCCTGTCTGTGTTGGTGGGAGTGTTCTTGGTGGTTCCTTGATTAGGCAGGTCAGGCCCCTTATATATAAACAGAAAGCAAACCCCATTTCCCCTTCCAGCACTGAAGATGTTCCCTAGTTGGGTTATGAAACATCCGCAAGAAAACAACCAAGCTCAGAGAGCACCAATCACCACACAGTTCAACCTATTCTCTTCTATTAGTTCAGCCCTATTAAGTGGTCTCTGCAATTTTAGAACTACATAGCCTCTACAACGGATAGATGGTACCAAGAGATTAACATGCATTTGGCTTTCATAGACCTGTTTCGATAAAATAATTTGATTAAATAGTTGGGACTTGGATAGTTTAATATGATGGAGTGTGCACAGGAGCACAGGGGCAGAGTTTAGGCAACCCAAAGCTTTCTCAGAAAGAGGCCAGGATCAAAGGACTGTGCTGAATGGGGCAGAGGGAAAACAGTTCAGGGTAACGACAGCCTAGAATCTCCCAGGATATATCTAGCAATTTAGACAGTTATAACTTTAGTTTGGCAAGATACTGTCTCTTGGGTTAGTTAGTTTTATCTATTATTAGAAAATAAGGGATTAGACTTGACTGAATCTCACTGTCTCATCTCTGGGGTTTGGGCCTTTCTTTTTTGTTAGCATAGAACCCATGGAAGGATACTAAACAACATTGTGTTTTCATTCTATGCCATTTAACAGAATATCAGAGTTGGAAGGGACCTTGGATGTCTTCTAGTTCAACTCCCTGCTCAAGCAGGAAACCTTATACTGTTTCAGGCAAATGGTTGCACAATCTCTTCTTGAAAACCTCCAGTGATTGTGCAACCAGAAGTTCTGGAGGCAAGTTGTTCCACTGATTAATTGTTCTCACTGTCAGGAATTTCCTCCTTAGTTCTAGGATGCTTCTTTCCTTGATTAGTTTCCACCCATTGCTTCTTGATCTGCCTTCTTTTTGGCAACCCCTGAGATATTGGAACATTGCTGTTATATCAACCTTGGTCCTTCTTTTCATTAAACTAGACATACCCAGTTCCTGAAACTGTTCTTTGTATGTTTTATCCTCCAACACCCTAATCATCTTTGTTGTTCTTCTCTGCACTCTTTCTAGAGTCTCAACATCTTTCTAATACTTATTTCTCATAGTGTGACCTGAGTCAGAAGATGGATGACTTAAGAAAATCTGTGTTTTGTTCCTTAGGTCCAATGTTCCCAGGAGGCCAAAACATGTGAATTGGTCTTGACGAACCATGTAAGGACAGGTTAGGGACAAGAGAGCGAAGTGGAAAGCACCTGGTTGCTCTGCTATGCCATCTGAAGTTGGCTTCAGTAGCATTGTTACACAATCCCCATTGTTGCTGTTCCCAGGCATTTGTGGCGATTGAATCCCGTGAGCAAATTGTATTGTAGCAGCAGGAACATCAATGAGAATATAGGAGAGATCACTGCAGTTCAAATCTTGTGAAAGCTCTAGTTGCGATGAATTTTCACTTATCCAGTGACTGGCGGTGGATGAAATGTGAGCACATTTAGCACGCCTGGGAGGGGGCCTTGTCAGTGCTTTCAAATTCCTTGCAGAGGAGGAAGTCCTAAGGCTGTAGGGACAGAGGAACCTGTAGACAAATACCTTGTTGCTTTTGAACTAAGATGGGGATAAAGGGGCAAGGGACATCATGGGCCCTAGGGTGGCTTTTTCAAATGCCCCAATTATGTATGATTCATATAATTTGATATGTACTTGTCTGTCTGTCTGTCTGTCTGTCTGTCTGTCTGCCTGCCTGCCTGCCTACCTACCTACCTACCTACCTACCTACCTTATCTATCTGTCTGTCTGTCTGTCTCTCTCTCTACCTACCTACCTACCTACCTTATCTATTTCTCTCTCTCTCTCTCTCTCTCTCTCTCTCTCTATCTATCTATCTATCTATCGCTGTCTCTCTCTCTCTATCTATCTCTCTATCTATCTATCTATCTAAGATAGATAGATAGATAGATAGATAGATAGATAGATAGATAGATAGATAGATAGTAAAAGAGAAGAGTGGGAGGGTACATATCATACCCAGAAGGAGTAAGATCCCAGGGGATGGTCTCCGGACCCTCAAATCCCCAAGACACGTCACAGAACCGGTCCCCATCCGTTGGAGCCGAGAAAATACTGAGTACCTGAAGTTCTTGGTGGTCTTGGCTGTCCCCTGAACTCTTCAGTATCACTCTTTGATACAGCGATGACAATTTTTTGCACTAATGACCATTGTCATGTCCCCATGGAGTCATGTGATCAAAATTCAGATCCTTGGCAACTGACTCGTATTTACGATGGCTGCAGCATCCCAAGGGGGGCAGGTCAGGTAATCCCCTTTTGCGACCTTCCGACAAGCAAAGTCAACAGGGAAGCCAGATTGACTGAACAGCCCGGTGATTAACTTAACACGTGCAGTGATTCACTTGACCACTGTGGCAAGAAAGATCGCAAAATGGGGCAAAACTCCCTTAACAAATGTTGATCTCAGTTGTGATCCTAGGTCCGGGACTACCTGTATGTTTTTGTATTCTTCTTTTTCAGCCATCTTTTTTTCACAAAGGCGTTTATTAAAAGCGTGCAAAAATGAGAAACTGTGTTGGATGCTTTTGGAGAGAAACGATACAGAGAGGGCTAGAAGGGGAGTGTGTTCCCAACTGTTGCTGATCCAAAACACACAATTCCACTGGCAGCAGCCATCCTCAGATAAAAAAAAAAAAGATTGGGGGGGTATGGGGAGAAAGAGAAGGGGAGAGAATTGTGTTTGTGCCAACTAATGAAGCTTCTCTTAATTAAAGCTGATAGCAAACAAATATTGGCTATTCAGACTACAGCTGGAAAGTATGGCACAATTTGGAACTGTGCAGCTGTGAAATTGGCCCTCTCAGCCACAGCTGGGGCCGAAAGAGCAAATGATGAACTGGGTGGGTGAAAAGAGGGAAAAGGAAAGCTTTGTGACAGAGTGACACAAGTGTGTGTGTGTGTGTGTTTCCGATGCATATTCACACAAAAAGTAGGAAGGAACAATTGCTGACATAGAACCAACTTCTTGTTTGTGTCCCAAAGGTCTCTTTTTCAGGAGGCACCTGACTTCCTTGTTTTTCTTTGAAGATGTTTTGCTTCTCATCCAAGAGGCTTCTTCAGCTCTGACTGGATGGTGGGGAATGGAAGGATTTAGGCCACTGTTTTGAAGACAGCTGGTCATTTGCCTTCTTTTAGAGAGTCGTTGAGGCCATTTGGAGCTTTATCTGTGTCCTCAGGGTCACCTGAGTTCCAAGGAGGCTTCAGACCCATTTGTACCACTCAGGTGACCTTGAGGACACAGATAAAGCTCCAAGTGGCCTCAGCAACCCTCTAAAAGAAGGCAAATGACCAGTGGTCTGCAAGGAGTATAACTCCTTCCATTCCCCACCATCCAGTCAGAGCTGAAGAAGCTTTTTGGATGAGAATCGAAATGTCTTCAAAGAAAAACAACAAGTCCAGTTGCCTCATGAAAAAAACACCTTTGGGACAACCATGACCTGGATGACTGAGAATCTCCATAGACATTCTTGTTTGTGTTTATTTCCTCAGAGAGAACCTCTAAATTGAAGTCAACCACTTTTGAAATGGGAATTGAGGTCTTGAGTTGTTAGATCTGAGGTTGAGTTCACTTCTTCCCCAACTTGTGGCAGTCACTTGTTTTTTCTTAAGAAATCATATATATGGAGAAGCTGGTGATGATGATGATGACCAGATACATGTAAACTCTTATCAGAGAAGGGTTAGGGTCGTTAGTTCCAGTTCCCAGAACTTTGTGAAGAAATGTCAGTCTAACAAATGGAAAAGAATGTTTGGCTTTGTCAATCTGCCCTTAGAGTCGGGCAACGCTCCTAGCTATGATTTGGTTTAGCAAAGTTTGCAGAGAGCGTTTGGGGAGCCATCTAAATGGAAGGCACTCTATAAATGTCTGAGACGGCTATTGCTATTATCACCATCAGCATTTGTCAGCATTATTATCATTAGACCCCCTCAGATACCAGCCAGCTGTTGACTTTGCTGTAAGGAAGGTCTTTCAGAATGAGAATGGTGCCTGCTGCTAGATACGGCAGCCAAAACCCCCCATCACGCCGAGACCCAGTTTTGTAAATGTTATTTCTATTCTTCATTGACTTCCTGGTGCGTCCTCTCCAATAGCTTTGATTGCTTGCCTGTTTCATTTGGGTGAGTCAGGATTTTGTGCTCTTCTCTGATTGCTTTGATCTACACAAAAGAGGGAACCCCACCAGCAACAACCAAGAGAGTAATAATAGTAATGAAAGACTTGTGGGTTCTCCCCAGCCAGGGCTCAGAACACGAAGCTGAAGTCTTGGACGATTTAACTAGAGAATCCAGGCAATGGAGGAATAAAATTACTAGTAGTCCAGTACTACGTCAGCGTAGCAATAGGGGGGGGAGGAGGAGGAGGAGGAGGAGGAGGAGGAGGAGGAGATAAATGAGACTGCCAGGATAGACTTTCTTAAATGTGCATCAGCATGGGTATTGGAACAGTCTAATTTTCAAAGAAGACAACTAATCAGATTGAAAGGAAGCTGTGTTCTTGAGAGCTTATAATTAGTTGTTGATTAGACAAAACAAGATCACAGTCAAATATATCATAGAATTCAAGCTAACCAAAGGTGAATATCTTGTTTTCCATGTTGTCGAGATATAGATCTCTGCGTTTGTATAATACATATACATATACATATGCATACATGCATACATGCATGAACGACGTCCAGAAAAGACCACAATAAATTGGATATCACCAGATGGTCGGGGAAAAAAGAGGAAGGCCAAAGAAAACCTAACGCCAAATATTTCGGGAAGATCTAAAAAAAAAAAAAAACAGCCTTAAATGGAAGGATATGGACGCTGTAGCTGTGGACCGAAAACTGTGGAGTACACTTGTAGCTCAATGTGCTGAGCACAGGATGTGATGATGCTGATACACACGCACACACGCACACACAAATGCATAGTCCTACTTGCTAACCACAACGTATAGTTTTCACCAATGTAATCCTAAATCCAGAATGATAGCACAGATTTAAAATGCATGGTCTGTGCTTCGCTTTTATTCTTATTAGAGATCAGAAAATAATTGCTTTCCAACATATGGACTTTTTCGGTATGGAACATGATTTTACAATGTAACAAGAAGTTCTATTATCTAAACTTCATTGGTTCACTGGTTTTGCCATTCAGCTTCCAATGCCTGTGAAATCCCCCTAATCATCTCTTTAGTAGTTTATTGGTGTCTCCAGATATAATTGAAGCAAACATGCCTTCATTCAGGGCAGAGCATCCTCAAAAGTAACCATTTCTGGCAAAATATTAATGCTGTGTATGGTGCCTGTCTCGTGATATCCAATGCAACAAACCACATAGTGTAAATGAAAACATAACGGCACAAGGCAAGTGTACCCTATTGCACTTTGGTAGGTCATTTCAACAAATCAGAGTTAAAACAAATGATCAGGGTTTAGTCTGAGGCTGTCCCATAGTTTGCAATGTTTCGCTCTACTCTTGACGAAGGCTTAGTGTTTTCCAGACTGGAGCTTACCATGATTGCAAAGGATTGCTGCCTTGCTTGGCTTTGAGTTAACATTAGCAAGAAGGAGAATAATGGAAAATAATGATTGCTAGTTGTGTGATAAGTACCCATCAAAGAAGAAATGAGAATCAGTCAGGTGTATGGTGAAAGGCACCGAGCTAGAAATTGGGAGACTGTGACTTCTAATCCTGCCTTCCGCACGCATCCAATTGGATGACTTTGAGCCAGCCATTCTCTCTCGGCCTTAAGTGGAAGGCAAGGGCAAACCATTTCTGAAAATGTTGCCAGGAAAATCGCAGTGACTTGTCCAGGCAGTCGCCAGGAGCCAAGGTTGAAAATAATAGTTATTTTCAAGGCAAGAAATATTGATGCTGTGATATTAGGATGCTCAATAATTAGCCAGGTTTCAGTCTGAATCATCTAAGAAGATAAGTGCATGGAATAAGTGTAGAAATAACAAACATGGGAAATATACCGATATTGATGCAGCCAGCTCTGGCTTGCTTTCCTTTGTAATTTTAGGATTGGAGTTGATCATTTCTACAAGGTGACTAGAACCTTCTTCTCTTTCAAACTTGTGCAGTTCCCCCCTGTAAAAGTAGCCAAACTTGGTGAAGATTGAGTGTCCATATGTGTGTGAGGAAGATGGGCAATGTTTATATCGTTGTACTTGCTCCAAATAGAAATTGCTCTGTATTTGATTCCAGCTTGTCTATTTCCTGCAGCTGTGTGTAGTCATGATGTCATTGTTATCTTATCCAACATTCTGAATGGCATCCATATCATAGCTGAGCATTTTGCTATGCTGACTGGGGAATTCTGGGAGTTGAAGTCCACAAGTCTTAAAGTCACCAAGGTTGGACCCTCCTACGCTATACATTCTTCCATGGATGAAACAAAGACTTAACTTCGATGACTTCACCTTTTTTTTGGGAGAAATGGCATTTCCCACGGTCAGTATTTCTCAACTTTAACAACTTTAAGCTGTGTGGACTTCAACTCCTGACTGGGGAATTCTGGGAGCTGAAATCCACACAGCTTAAAATTGCTGAGGGTGAGAAACACTGCCCAAAGGTATACGTGATTTACAACCAGTTGAGTTTTGAGTTTTTCTGGATCAGTTAAAGATCGGACTTCTCTTTCCCCTGTAACAGACCAATAGAGAGATGCTGGAAATTTATATTTGCTGAATATATGATTCTAATCAAGCTGCTAAAACATGAATTCTCTCTTGGCAAAAGTTGGCAGTTTGAAATGGATTTCATTCAGTTCATTTCATTTTATTTTTCCTATTGGATTTTTAACATGAAATTTATAGTTCATCTCTGGACACAAACATCCTCCAGGCAGCTTATAGTATAACGTCAGATAATAAAATGCAATCCGAATATAATTGGGGAGGTGGACTCGACGTTGAGTGACAGAGCACTCTTTCTTTTTCCAGAGAGAACCCTGGTTTTTTTTTCTTCCAGTGGCAAACTTTTATGCGTGAAACTCTGACAAACTATGCTCAGAACATTAAGCTAAACGGACCAACGATCTGTGTCAATGGAAAATGTGTCCGTGTTTCAAAGTTTGTTATTTATGATGGTTTGTGACATTTCTAAGTTTGGTGAACAATTACTTAAGGAATATTTGTGTAGTGGTATCAGGTCCACAAATTAAGATAACAGTATTTCCTTTGTGATCTGAACCTTTTGGATTGCCTTTGATCTATGAACTTTCTAGCTAATTCCATCCTTTATATGGAGAGAGGGGGAGGATTCCTTGATCTCCACAAGCTATTTTGGTTCCCCTTCTTCTTCAAAATGTGTGAATGACTTGCAAAAAGTCGATGTTTATGCGCTCTGCTGATCTTCTCATTTTTTGATGCGCTGTAATATAAGGTACTAATGGACATACACCCCCATCCCATGTATTAGGAAACTTGAATTTTGACAAGCAATGCTAATATCACTTACAACCTGCCTTGCTTTGTGCATGTGTATGTTTTGTACACATTTACCTAAACATTGTTATTATGGGATATACAATGGAACAGAGCTGGTATAAATGGCTTTAAAGAGGGAGTGTGTATTCCTCATGTACTTACATTGTAATATATGTGCAACATTTGGATAATAAATAAAGGAGATGCAACACTAATGATAGGAACAGAAGTATAAATCTCACTTGTAGAAGTGGCTGTGGGGAGGGAGGGAAGGGAGGGAGAGAGGAAGGGAATAGAGCATAAGGGAGGGAGGGAGGGAGGAAGGAAGGAAGGAAGGAAGGAAGGAAGGAAGGTCAGATCTAGTTGGCATTTAGATGCCACCATATTGTTACCCCCCCCCCCCCAAATAAAAATCTGTATGGAAAGTCTAAGAAGCTACAGTGAGTTTTTTGGGTTTTTTAAAAAAATATATTATTAAGTTATTTTATTAAAAGAGCATTCTCCAAATTCAACTGCAACATCTGCTGTTGATGTCTTGGCTTTGTCCTTCTCTGGCCCCTGCACTCCTTTCCATGTTTTTAGATTTTGGCAGAAGCAAAGGAGAGCTGTTGTAAATTGCCCTCCCTCCTTTTTTTTTTAATCCCCTAATGTATTCTGGAGAAACCAGGTCCACTTTGCAGTAACTGCACCCTTGGAGTCTTCGATCCAGCTTTTTGTGTTGCTTGTTTCTTGATTGTCACAATTCACCTGCAGGCAACCACTCAGTTCCTGGGTTGCGTTCCCTGTGTTCATCAGAGTTGCATGCGGCTTCCTTTCTCACACCTCCACAGTGGTACTTAAGTAATTACTTCCAGTGGAGTGTAGCTATTTACTGCCCTGAGTTTACCACTCTGCTTTACCAGGCTTTAAACGACCACTTAGGACCACTTGGAATGGCTCTGCCAATTTTTGTAAGTATTATGATTTCCCCCCCCCACTTAGTGGTTATGCTTTCTGTCCCTCTAATCGAAAGAATAATGTTGCCTGAAACAAAAGAAATGCTTTCTTCCAGTATTCTTTGTTGATTTGTATTGCTTCTTCAATAACAACAACAACAACAACAACAACAACAACAACAACAATAATAATAATAATAATAATAATAATAATAATAATAATAATGAAATAGAAAGACTGTGGCAAAGGCAAGCAAGGGTAGTACCAATAGTAATAGGCGCCTTGGGTGCAATCCCAAAACAACTGGAGTACCATTTGAACACCAGTGGCATTGACAAATTCGCCATCAGTCAATTGCAAAAGGCGGCCTTACTAGGAACTGCTTCCATCCTGCAACAGTATATCTGTAATACCAACAAACATCCACATCTGCCTATCCCAGGTCCTTGGTAAGGACTCGATAGGTAGACAAAAATGCCAAATCCAGTCTGAACATCTGGCTGACTGTGCGATGATCAATAATAATTAATAATAATAATAATTATTAATAATAATAATTAATAATAATAATTAAATAATGATGATGATGATGATGATGATGTCTTTGGAAATAACAACAATTAGTGGTTCTTAGCATTTACTGAAAAGTAATTTGACATTAGCTATTGCAGTTCTGTAAAATCAAACCATCTATGTGGTGTCTGTGTTTTTCTAACATAGCCAATCCCACTTTGTGCCATGTGAATGAGAGGATAGGAGATCAGCAAGGATGTGATTGGGGCAGAGGAGGTATTAGGTAGCCTCAAGTAAGAACCTTCTGGTTCCAGAAAGAGGCTAAGTAAGTAGCAAAGGCAGACAAAAGTACGGGGACTGCCACCTTTCTTCAGTTCTGAGCCTTACCCAGCACCAATGTCTACTAAAGTAGAAATCAGCTGTGTGGCATAGTGGTTGCGTGCTTGTTGTCCTGTTGGAATTATGTTTCAGTCAACCATTGAACCTCTCAACCCTACAACTGCCTTTTTGTTATTTATTTATTAAATTATACGCTGCCCATCTCATTCCGAAAAGCAACTCTGAGTGGTAGTTAAGTATTTTGGTTTTCATCATTGCCACAAAGGACCGGGGGGAGGGGGGAGGTCAACCTATTCTCCAAAGCATCCGAAGGCAGGACAAAAAGCAATAGGTGGAAACTAATCAAGGAGAGAAGCAACCTGGAACTAAGGAATTTTTTTTCTGACAGTTAGAACAATTAATCAGTAGAATGGATTGCTTCCAAAAGTTACCAGTGTTCCATCACTGGAGGTTTTTAAGAAGAGATTGGACAAACATTTGTCTGAAATTGTATAGGGCAGGGGTCTTCAAACTTGGCCTTTTTATGACGTGGACTTCAACTCCCAGAATTCCTCAGCCAGCGTGCCTAGCTGAGGAATTCTGGGAGTTGAAGTCAACAAGTCATAAAAGGGCCAAATTTGAAGAGCCCTGGTATAGGGTCTCCAGTTTGAGCAGAGGTTGGACTAGAAAACCTCCAAAGTCCCTTCCAACTCTGTTATTCTGTTATTGGCCAGATCTCCTTTGACAGTACAATTTGAGTTGTGCTGTAGATATCTAGAGCAGACATGTGAAACATAAGGCCCGGGGGCCAGATGCGGCCCGCGAAGTGGTTTCATGTGGCCCACGAAGCCATTCTGGAAACAGTGAGGGAATGGCCTCCTCTGCCTTGGCCCTGGCCCAGGCCAGCCGGGAGCCAATCTACAATTTTGTGGTGGCCATCTATGCTGAAACGCATTCAGTCTTAGCTCCACAAGGCCGTCTGGAAACAGCGAGGAACCAGCCCCTGCCGCGTTGGCCCCACCCCCTGGGTGCATACTGGGGAGGTGTCACCCTTTGTGAGGAATGAAGAAATGCACCATTGCCTGGAAGTGGCCAGCAAATGGCCCTTGCCTACTTCACATATTCGGCTTGATGGGCTCCGGGGGAGGGGTTTCGGCAGGCAGTGGGGAAAACGATATAGAGCTGGCCACGGCCACCCAGTAGGCCACACCCACTCCATCCACGCCCACCCAGTAGGCCACACCGACCCTGGCCACACCCACCCAGCCCCCCAAGGGCAACCACAATGCTGATGCGGCCCTCAATGAAATTGAGTTTGACACCCCTGATCTAGAGTATGAAAATGTATATGTGGGAAGACTGAAAATGTGGAAGGATCTTGATATAATTTCTGGCCACATGATTAGGTGCAGCTACATTGGAGTGCATTGTTCTACTTCATCATATACTTAAATAATTTTCAGTATCTTCTCGATTTCCTTTTGCTGACCCTTTCTTTGCTTGCTTCTGCTATGAACTTTTTCCACAAAGTGCTCTGATTATAAGGTAACTCTTAGTAACTAATACACGGAGGTAATACTGTGATTACAGGTGGAGGGTCATATGGTCATAAGCACTCACGCTTCATGCTATTAAAATCACCGAAGTGAATAAAGTTCGTGCTCACGCAGAAAGTAATTGCATAAAAGTAATTTGTGTTTGTAAACAGAAGCAAAATTAACTATGCAAATAAGCAGGATCACAGCCTAAATATTTTAACAAGGTGGGGGACGAGAAGGAGCCAAAGTTAGAACAGCTTCCTAGTCAAAAAAACATTACTTGGCTGTCAACGGAAAGTGTTAATAATGTGTCAGAAATTGTGATGCTGCTGATACTTGTCAAGGTATCTCAGACAAGATACGTCCTCTGCATAACTCTTGTTCTCCCTTTTCCCCAGATATACAAATTCCTTCTCTGAAGTGCCACTTTATTCTGATGTTAAGAAAGATACAGATTTAAAGCCAGTCACATTTGTAGCAAGATCCTTAAAAGAAATCAAACTAGGTTTCCGGCTGTTTCGTAAATAAGGAGAGACCAAATCTCCTGTTTCTCAGCTATTGTCAAAACTTGTATATTTATGGGGCATATAGCTGGATATATATCTTTCCTCTGTCCATTCTCTCCTTTTTCTACTCTATTTACCTCCTTTCTTTAAAATCTTGCCTCTACAACCTACCCTTCTTTCTTGGGTAATATCCAGTTCCATCTGCACTGGAACCGAAATGATATCCAAACTTACCCGTCAACATTCTGAGATGGGAAAGTTGCATGAGTTAGGGGGAATTCTTGAAGCAGCCAATTAAATGTATCACAAAACTTTGCAAGCAGAACAAGAGGTAATAAACCCTCTTCAGTTCCTGCTCTGTTGTATTTAAGGCATATATACATTGACCATCTTTTCTTGGAAAAACAAAATTAAGGTCAACCTTGGAAAAAAAAGAAAGGGCAACCTTGAAAAAAAGAGGCAATTCTGAAAGTGGTTCATAAGGACAACAATGTGGTTTATGTAATAATGATGATGATGATGATGATGATGATGATGATGATGATGATGATGATAAAGTTGGAAGGGACCTTGGAGGTCATCTAGTCCAACCCCCTGCTCAGGCAGGAAAACCTATACCATTTTGGACAAATGGCCATCCAGTTTCTTCTTAAAAACTTCCAGTGTTGGAGCATTCACCGCTTCTGGAGGCAGGTTGTTCCACTGATTAATTGTTCTAACTGTCAGGAAGTTTCTCCTTAGTTCTAGGTTGCTTCTCTCTTTGGTTAGCTTCCACCCGTTGCTCCTTGTCCTGCCTTCAGGTGCTTTGGAAAATAGCTTGATTCCCTCTTCCTATGTTTATATCCCTCCCTATGTTTATATCTTTGCTTGACAACGGAAAATTCAAGAGCAAAACCAAGAAAATAAATAATGAAATAAAAAGCATATGGTCACTGTAGGTATATTGTATTTGATGAGGCTTACTAAAGAGTAGAAGTCATCACCAACTCAACCAACCAACCCATCCCCCTCGTTAATTTATCTGCCCCCCTGTGGAAAATTGGTGCTTTCCACTTTACATGCATTACAAACTCATGTGTGTCCTATGTTTAACTTTTGGGATGAGTCCAGGATTCGTGTAAGAGTTGGTGAAAAATGCAGCATTATTTACATCTTGCAAAATCCACATTTTGGATAAGAGGGCTATTGGTTTGAAAGAGGAGTAAAAGAATCTGTGTCACAATTGATCACTTCTCCCTCAACAGAAGGGGAGGAATAAGACACCACCTATATCCAGTGTAGACTTCCATTATAGAGGAACAGCCTTTGTCTCCTATTTATGTTGCTTTTCCTTTCTTGTTACTTTGTCTCTGCAGAATTTATTGTCCATATTAGCAATATAACCAAACAACACTACTATCTTGAAGCAACGGTTTTGTTGTTTGGGTATTTCTAGGGAGAGTCAGTTTCTAACTGTAGAGGAAGCCTGAAAGTTGTCTTCATATGCCACTGGAATGGAGCTAATTTGTAAGGCACATAATAAACTGGAGTAACTAGGCTTTTCGGATCACAGACGTTTTGATAATATCAGATGGATTAGCTTTTAAATATCTTGGGGAGATTATATTTGTGAGTTGGAACATATTTGCTGAAGTAATGATGGTAAGACTTTTGGAATACCCATCATAGCTTATGGCTTCTCCTCCCCTCCACTTTCCTCTGAAATTAGCATCAAGTTTATCTTTGTGAAAATATCCATAAAATACAATATTCACAGATGGAGGACCTCAGCGAAAATGCAGCTATTATTGTGATTATTAATTATGTCCATGAAATGAAGCAGCAGATTTAATCGACTTTAGAAAAATGTGGAGATTTTAACAAGAATAACATAACTATTATTGATGTTTTGGGCAAACAGATGGGGAATGTGATGGTGGGGAAGGATGAGATGGATCCAGAGTGAGCCTTTACTTGCAGAGCTTTGCAGAATTAGTCAAAGAAAGGCATGTTAATTTCATGAAATAGATGCTGGGTAAAAACAGAAAACAAAAGCCAGATGGACCTTGAGACACAAATTACGTTACTTTATGTGCATTCTTGCAACCTGCACTTTTTTGGGGGAACATCATAAGATCCTGGCTCACTTTTAGAGAGCATTGCCTAGCAGAATTGTTGCTAAGAATTATGACCGAGGGGTCCTTGTTGCTATTTGAGCATGGTTGTTTTCTTGCAGACATTTCATCACCCAACTCAGTAACATCATCAGTACAAGAAGGGAGTGGGGTTTGTAGACTTCAGGAGGAGGACAACTGTGGGATCCTTGGTGCTCTCTGAGCTTGGTTGTTTTCTTGCAGATGTTTCATTACCCAACTTGGTAACATTATCAATGATAGAAAAATGGGGTTTGAGTAGAGGAGGAGGAGGAGGAGGAGGAGGAGGAGGAGGAGGAGGGCGACGACAACGACAACGACGACTAGGGGGTCCTTGGTGCTCTCTGAGCTTGATTGTTTTCTTTCAGATGTTTCATGACCCAAATTAGGTAACATCATCAGTGCTAAAATTATAACTGCCTCTGAGCCACTGTACTTCGTCCAGATTAGACAGATCGTAGAGAGTTTTCTTGACCCTATGCAAAGAATGGGACTGTATTATGACTGGAACACAGCAATGCTGGTCTAATATTGAGCTAAAATGGTTCCTGATATGGATTTGTGTCTGGGTGCAATGAACGTTTGGCAGAAAAGGAAATCTAAAAACCTTTCATGCCGAAAAAAGCATGGTGTGAATATTGACATCTTTTAATCCTGCAAATTAATATTGTGCCCTGTAGCTATTGCCACATCACGGTAATCTATAGTATCAGTTACCACTCAGGAGTAAAGCTGCTTCATCCTGCTTGCGCTGCTGGTCTAGAAAATTCCAGCCAATCAATTACCATGAAGAAAACTTAAAGGTTGTTGTTGTTGTGTCCCTTTCTTATTTTTTTTTCCAAAAAGTAAAAAAATCCGTGGAGCAGCAACATGCAGTGTAGGTAGACAACTGAGGCTGAAATTATGATTTAAACTCTCCAGTAAAGGCTCCGATCTTTGAAATTTGGCACTGCAGATTCTCAATTACAGGCCACCTCCATTGCTCAGCTCTAGTGTTGACTTCCAAGACTTGAAGTCTTCTGCAGCTCTGGTGATATTTTTGTACTTTTGTTTCTGATCCAACATCTTAGACATAATAATCAAGGCAAAGGAAGGGCAAGGAAAACAACGAAGGCAATGAATTGTGTACTTGATAGACACAGCTCCAAATGAAATACTACGCAGGCTTTAGAATCCAAAATCACTTCAAATGCATTCTGAATTACTGTGAACATATTTAGACAAAGCTATATTTCATCTCAGGGTATTAATGTACCGACTGCCTTTTTTCTTCTTCATCCCCTCCTTGTACAAACATGTCACGCCACACAAAGAAGAACATCAGAAAACCTGAAGTCTAAAAGGTACTTTTTCAAACAAAGAAAAGCAAAAAGCCAGAAATGCAGAATGTGATGGGAGAGAGAATTCAAAATATTGATTGTGGTTTGCATAAGATAATAGGAAGAATGAAGAGTTGGTTTAAAGCTTAAGAAACGTCATGATGTTTCATTTATATAAGAGGGGCTAAGTTCACACAGGTTTAGCTGGGTCAACAATACGGCAAACGTGTATTTTAATTCCAGGTATTCTTAATAATAATAAAGTTGGAAGGGACCTTGGAGGTCATCTAGTCCAACCCCCTGCTCAGGCAGGAAAACCTATACCATTTCAGACAAATGGCTGTTCAGACTCTTCTTAAAAACTTCCAGTGTTGGAGCATTCACTGCTTCTGGAGGCAGGTTGTTCCACTGGTTAATTGTTCTAACTGTCAGGAAGTTTCTCCTTAGTTCTGGGTTGCTTCTCTCCTTGATTAGTTTCCACCCGTTGCTTCTTCTCTTGCCCTCAGGCGCTTTGGAGAATAGCTTGACTCCAAAAGTGGGACTAGAACTCACAGTGCACCCTGGTGATTGGCCCAAAGTCACCCAGCCAGCTTTCATGCCTCAGGTAGAACTAGAACTCACGGTCTCCTGGTTTCTAGGCCAGCACTTTAACCGCTAGGCCAAAGTGGTGTTATTCTAATCTAGAGAGTACAAGAGGGAAGGCATGGTTATCCCAATTGTATTTTTCAAAAGGCAATTGGACTTTCTTGTTTGTTTTTTTTTTTGCTTGAAGACATTTCGCTTCTCATTCAAGAAGCTTCTTCAGTTCTGAACAAGAGAGAGAACTAAAGAAGCTTCTTGGATGAGAAGCAAAATATCTTCAAGGAAAAACAAAGTCCAGTTGTATTTTGGAAAGGCAACTTTGGGATAACCATGATTTGGATGATTGAGAGCCTCTGTAGATATTTGGGGAAGGCATGCTTTCTCGGTCCCACAAAATGACAACTTTGAGTGAAGGGATTTATTTGATTTGTGTCTTTGGGGGTACTTTCACTCTCTAAGCTGAGCAACAGAGGATATACTGAATGTTCTTAGGCTCAAAACCTGGAAGCTAAAAGGGTGAATTGTGTTGGCGAAAGAAAAATATATATATATGAAAAAATCTGCTTCTCTTTCTGGTGACTTGACCACCTGCTTTGAGTAGTGCCTAGACTTTCATGTGATTAATGATTTGTTCTAAGCTGGAGCAAAAGAAATAAATTACAAGCCACTTGTCTCCCCTGTGAGTTTGCATAACCGAGATACACTTTTCCCCTTAGGAGATTGCTATCAAGAGCCTATATGTAGAACCAACTGTTCTTCTGTATTACTTTTTCAACTGTAATTTTATTAAACACTGTAATTAAAAAAAACCTAATATAAACTAAAGAAAAAAGAAAAAAAGGAAAGTGCAGAAAAGGAAAAAAAATAAGAATATAGTAAAGAAGAAGAAAAAAAATGCATAAAGAAATAATTTCCCCCTTCATTACAAGTATAAACAATTTTAGTAACTTTTATCTTTCTCTTAAACCAGGGGTAGACCACCTTGGCTCTTTTATAACTGGTGGACTTCAACTACCAGAATTCCTAAGCCAGCCATGCTGAGGGGAAAGGGAGAGGTTTCCAAGCTGAGCCATGCTGGCTCAGGAATTCTGGGAGTTGAAGTCCACGAGTCATAAAAGAGCCAACATTGCCTACTCCTGTCTTAAACCATAACAAATGTTATCTTCTTCCATATCTATCATTTATAAACAAATCCTTAAAGTCTCCTTGTTCAATCAGGTCAAGTCCATTAAAGATTAATAGAAATAACAACATACAAGCAGTCCTTGACTTACAGCCACAATTGAGCTGGAAATTTCTGGTGCTAAGCAAGTTGTTAAGTGAGTCTTGTCCCATTTTACGACCTTTCTTGCCATAATTAAATCCCTGCAGTGGTTACGTTAGTAGCACAGTTTTTAGGGAATCTGGCTTCCCCCTTGGCTTGGCTTGTCAGAATGTCACAAAAGGGGATCACATGATTCTGGGATACTGCAACAGTCATAAGTACATGTCAGTTGCCAAGCATCCAAATTTTGATGACATGTCCGTAGGGATGCTGCAACGGTCTTAAGTGTGAAAAAGAGTCATAAGTCACTTTTTCAGTGCCATTGTAACTTCAAGTGGTCACTATACAAATGATTGTAAGTCAAGGAGTACCTGTATATAGAAAGGTCCTTTTGTGTTTTACCCTTTTCAGAACCTGCTTAGCTCCCCCTAAGAATTTGGTTCTATGGAGCCTCAGACTACAATTTGTTACATGTTCTGATTCAACTTTAGCTATCAGAACTGGTTCCCCATGACCAGGGGTAGACAACTTTGGCTCTTTTATGACTTGTGGACTTCAACTCCCAGAATTCCTGAGTCAGCCTGGCTGGTTCAGGAATTCTGGGTGTTGAAGTCCACAAGTTATAAAAGAGCCAAGGTTGCCTACCCCTGCCCATGAGCAAAGGAATGAAATGTTACGTTAACTGGAAGTAGAGAGAGCTAACAGAAGG
Source organism: Protobothrops mucrosquamatus (assembly GCF_001527695.2). NCBI lineage: Eukaryota > Metazoa > Chordata > Lepidosauria > Squamata > Viperidae > Protobothrops > Protobothrops mucrosquamatus. The sequence goes on from NW_015387417.1 coordinate 53,937, forward strand.
AATTGGGGGGGGGGGAGAAAGAAAGAAACATTCCAAATTTCCCTGACCTCTCTTTTCAAAGTACTTTTGGAAGATTTTCAAGGAAGCGTCTGAGATCTTTGGACAGCAACCAAAAAGTTTTCAACGATATTAAATTCCTTTGGAGGACTTTTCACATTCTCATTAAGAGATAATAGATCAAACAAAGCCACATTTGTGGTTTGCAAGTACATTTACTCTCTGTGAGTGAGATGGGCGGTATCGAAATTGGGCAAATAAATTAAAAAAAAAATAATTAATAATGCAATTCTTGTCCTTTCCTGTCATCGTTTGATATAATCTGAGTACTTGGTTAAGATACGTGAAGGGCTTTAACGCCTATTTTTCCACATACATTGAATCGTTCTTTCTACTATTTCTGAGATAATTTGGAAATCATGGTGCTTGGAAAAATGCCATTATATTATAGGGGTAGTGATATAATTATATTTTGGTGTCTCTTAAAGTATCCAGGTTCCATTTCAGTGGTTCTTTGGCCTGAACAGAATACTAATACAAGAAAGGGTGTGATTTTTTTTCCCAGTTTAATAGACATGAGAATGTTTGAGAAGAAAAACTTTCCTTAACTTCATCTTTTCTTCACTGAATCCTTTTTTCCAATCAAACTATAGGATAGGATGGGATGGGATGGAATATGGAATATGGAATATGGAATATGGAATATGGAATATGGAATATGGAATATGGAATAGAATAGAATAGAATAGAACTCAGAATAGAATAGAACTCAGATGAGAATAGCATAGAATAGAATAGAATAGAATAGAATAGAATAGAACAGAATTCAGAACAGAATTCAGAACAGAATTCAGAATAGAATAGAATAGAATAGAATAGAATAGAATAGAATAGAACTCAGAATAGAATTCAGAATAGAATAGAATAGAATTCGGAATAGAATAGAATAGAATAGAACTCAGAATAGAATAGAATAAAATTCAGAATAGAACTCAGAATAGAATTCAGAATAGAACTTAACAGAACAGAACAGAACAGAACAGAACAGAATAGAATAGAAAATATGGAATATTTTTGGCCAAGTGTGATTAGACACACAAAGAATTTCTCTCTGGTGCAAAAGCTCTCTGTGTACATGCAAAACAACAGAGTAATCATAATCATAATAATGATACCAATAAGAGAGAGTCAATAAGAGTCAGTTCTTCTCCTGTTCTTATTGTATGTGTGGTTCTTCATCTGCTACTACTCTTGTACTTATTAGAGTCTGACTCAAGAGCCAGTAGAGATTTAGAACACTGTTTCTCTTTTGTTCAAAAAAGCAGGTCAAAAAGAGTCAAGATCCCACTTCATCCATGATGCAACTGCTTCTTTTGAAGTCCATGGAAACCTGGGATAATTGCATCTCTCTCTGGATTTCAATACCCATGGGTTTATTTTGAGTCCCATCAGATGATGTCTCTTTATAGACAACACCCACAACATGCCCTTCCCTTCCAGGCTAGATTTTTATTTATTAAATAGTTTTATAGGACTGCCCAACTCACAGACTGGGATTCCCGGCACTATACAAAAGTGGTTGATAGATTAAAAGATATCCAAAATTGACTCTTCATTTGTAAGCCTTTTTCTTTAACCCCATTCCCATCCCAAACATTATGTTTGTTGAACTATTTTTTTGTCCATAAAAAGTTCCCCCAAGCAGCTTGTATGAAATAATAAAATGCAGTTAAAGTTATGGCATTCCATCTCTCTGACACACCATTTGTTTTGGGATAGGAAAGCTCGAAAACATGTAATTCATCCTTTCACTCGAAGGCCTCCAGAGAGACATAGAGAGGAATCACATGTATATGATTATCTAGGTTGTTTGGCTCCCAGATATTCTTGCAAGCCTCCCCCCTTTTTGTGGTGCTATAGGCAACGTCCATTCAATTTTGGATTCAGTTCTTTTATTGAGTCCCTTCTGTCTCTTTCTCACCGGTATTTGTGTGCATATGGCTTCACTGGAAATTGAGGAATTAATTCATACAAATTACTTCTGGGACCGGTAATGGAAGTATTCTTGCATAGTGTGAAGGATGATTGTGATAAAATGTGTCTGGGAGAACCAAAATGGGGATTCATTGCAAGAGAGCTAAGGTTGTAAAATATCAGGAAAATGAGATAAAAGGACCTGTCAACTTCTACGGCAAGGTGGCAAAGGAAGAAGTAACTCAAGAGGGGACATGAAGGGGGGAAATGCTCAGAATAAATGAATGGGGAATGGAGTACATTACAGTCACCTTGTTCTTTTGCTCCTTCTCTGATTCCTCTTCATTCTACGTGGAGTTGCAAAAGTTGAGTTTTCAGGCTGATCCTTGGAATAAACTCGGTGTATGAATCCTCTTCTTCTGCAACCAAACCTATCACAGATTGAAAACAGTCCAATCATAAGGCTTAGATGCAGCTTCTCCGCCCTGGTTTCCTTTACCATCTTGCTGATCTGATGCAAATGTCCAATTCATGCCACTTGATGCTTCACCCCTGAGTCCTTCCAACCCACCTGGACATCTCATTTACTATCCCATCTTCAGCATGAATTTAGCCCATCTACTACGCTTTCCACTCTCCAACTCTTGACTGTCCTTGAACTGGAATCAAGTCAAAAGATATTAAGTTTGTGATCTTTATCACATTTGATGAAGTCCAGAATTGTGTTGGCTCCTTATAAAGATCATTCCCCTACTGAGTATCAACACGTTCTCTCTATGGTCTTGAACATACAGTCAGCATCCAGCCTCATCAGCAACAGTGACAGGTTGTGAAATGGATGAGCAGGCAACTAATAAATGTATTTCAGTGTTAGTTGCTTCTCCTCCCCTATGCCCCGAGCAATCATACTTGAAGCAGAGGCTGGGCCTTATCTCCCCATTTCCTCTTCTGTTATTGCATCAAGGCTATGAGATAGTCTTTCCCCCTAGAGATTTCTCTGAGCAAATTGTTGTGCCTTGCACTGAGACTTCCTTCATAAGTCTTCAGGTTCACACAAAAGTTACAACGTGCTTCACTAAGCCAGAAATGAATTCCTCAAATTCAGGAAGAACAGCTGTTTCTAGTCATGATTCAGTTAAGAAAGAAAATGTATTTTCCCAACTTCGTGTAACTAGAATCATCTCTTTCTAGCACTCTTCCTTGGTTTGGCTACACTCAAAGCCATTGGAGACCCTTCTTGCTACTTTCATGGGACTTGCAGTTGAAATGTTATATATGTGGGTGGCATGGCATTTATTAGCTTGTTAGGTCCCAATGTTGGTAGTGGATTTTCTGTTAGATGAGGATGCAGGGAAGAGAAGTCAAGGAGAAGAGGAAGAGATATATTGTTCCATCTGGCAGCACAGTGGGTGTTTGACATACCGCATTTCTGAACTTGATCTCCGCATTGCAGCTTTCCTTGTGCCTGGCAGACATTTTGTTCCCATAGAGTAATGTCCTGTAGGATGGACAAAGCTTAATTTTTCAACTTCCTTCCTCATCCATCTTTCTCTCAAGTGTGGTTCAAAGAAGACTAATGATCTGATTAAATGTGTGTGTGTTCATCTTCCCTGCATTTTTTAAAAAAATAATAATCCTCTTCGTATGGATGGAAATAAATTGTTTCGGCCTTTTTAGAGGAGAAGAAAACTTTACTATGTGTGGACTTCACCTCTCAAAATTCCAAAACAAAAAGCCAAATATGCTGGCTGAGAAATTCTGAGTTGATGCGCGCACATCTTCAAACTGCCAAGTTTGAGAAACATCGGCCTAGACTATGTTGTTAGGGATGACACAGGTCATCTTGGGTTTTGGAGAGAGAGAGAGACTCATGTAATAAGGCAGACCCTTTGATTTGCTAAGTCTCTACCAAAACATATTTCCAAAGTCAGTTTAGCAACTTGGAATAAGAGCTTCCAAAGTGTTTCCTAAACAAAAACACCATTCTAGCTGTATCCTCAATTAAGTCCAAACAAGGACTGAACCATGGGCTGCTAGACATCACTGAATCAATGACACAATTATAGTTGACAAAAATAAGGCATTATTTAAGTTCATTATAAAATATTTCTCATAACGGGAAGCCCCTCTACCCAGAATGTAATCTGTCAATATAATCATTGATCTCTCTGGAAACAGATACACTTCGGGCATGAGAAACATAAAATGTTTTAACCCATTGGTGTAAAAGAAGAAAAGGCAGCGCCTTGGGGGTGGAGTCAAGAGAGGAATCAGCCCGGAGTCTTTACATTCCCACAAACAATCCAAGTCCAGTTTCTCTTGAATTCCATTAGCTCTTATCTAGCGCCAATTTAGGGCTGACTAATCGACTGGATTCTTGTGCATAGACTTGAGCAGCAAATCTTCTTAACTGGAACTTAACGTGCAGTCCTGATTCTTTGCCCCTGACAGCTGGACCAGGCTTTTGCATTGTAAAGAGGGACAAAATTGTTTTTCAGTGTGACCATGTTGCAGATCGGCTGCCTTAAAAAGAAAAATATGGATCCTAACCTCCAGAGGGGAAGCACATGGCAGTCATGGAGCAATGAGAAAGATTCACGTTCCCTCTTGTGGAACATGAGAATCCAATTGTTCCTATGCAAAGGGCAGACTAAATAAAAAAGAAGCATTTGGAGTCTGCAGTGTTTTAAGAAAGTTTTGAATACCCACTAACTCCAAGAAAGAGAGAGTCCCGCCTAGCCTTAATAAGGTGCCTTGAGCAAAGTCTTAGATTTCTCTGAACCTAAAATGACAGATTCTTCCTTAATCAGGTCTACAGCCACATATGCACAAACTGTAAATGACTTTGGCCACCATAGCTACTTTGAGATGCTGTAGCGAAGTTTGTTTCGTCTTTGCAACCGGATTTTTTTTTTTAATGAGAATTGGGTGTGTGTGAATGTCATCCTTATTTTTCCCTTTTTTCACACCCTTTCTTTTTAATTTGCCACATCTTACAAGGAAAATAGGTCTGAAATTTAGCCACAGGAGAAGGAGCCAGGTGATTTCTCCTTCCCTTCTCTTTCTTTCTGCCCCTCCTCAGCTCCTCTGTCAGAAATGATCCAAATTCACAGCTCATGTAAATGGCATTTTGTATCCTTGAAAATGCTAATCCCATCCTCAGTTCCCATCTCTTGTCATTCTTATCAGGGATACGAGAGAGACGGGAAGAAGGAACTGGCTAGGAGAATAATAGATAATAACATTTTGGCAGAGAGGAGAGCTGCAAACATGATGGACAAGAATTAAGGCGAGAAGCTAAAGAGTGGATCACATATTCCCTCCCAACTTTTACAAGCTAAGAAGAGAAAATCCATTTGCTATTTTGAATTGTGTCCTCTACCGTCTTCTCTCTGAAAGTCACCTTAGAGCAGAATTAATGCACTTTTCCCCACTCTTTTGCGTCGTCCCTTGCCTCTCCATCAAGGAATCTTTAAGAAGCCTCTGCAAATTCCATCCATTTTGGCAATTCATCTCTTGATCATTTATATATTTCCTTCTCATGACTTCCATCCTTGCCTTTTGTTCATTGGGAATGCCCACATGCTTGTTAAGGGGAAAATAAAGTGTCACAATGGTTGTTTTAATCTAAAATCTGCTCAAAATTGACAGCAGATGATCTTAGACTAAATCAGAAAACACTAAATCAGATGCAGAAAGCAAAGAATATGTCGCAAAGCCACTCTGGAAAAGGAAAGGAAGGATGGAAATACCAAGATCAGGCTGAACAGATGCATTTATAAAGCAGGAGGTGTTCTGTAATGTATGTTAGCATGAACTAAGCACCTGTCATCAAATAGCTAAAACTAGCCACAGTTTTTGCAAGACTCATGCAGTTGCGTTGAAAGATCTCTCTAGTTTTTGGTTCCGGCATGTTTATGTGATTGCCAGTGAAGAAGTAAAGTGATTCTTTAGGCCAAGCTCATCTTTCAAGATAACTTTGGGGAAAAAAAAGATGGGGAGAGGGGAAAAAAATAAGAAACATAGATGGAAATGAATGGGTTTCAAATCTTGTGTTGATTAACCACCTCCTTAGGGCCCAGGCAGATGTGGGTGAAAAGCCCAGAGTTGCAATCTCTGTGTGGAATAACACCTGCTTGGCTAAAAGTGAGAACTTTGTTTCATACACTCAGGTCCACTGAAAGCAAATGGGTGGGAATTTGCTTTTTCCAAGCTAGACTGAATTTGGAAGAAGGCGGTGTGTGTGTGTGTCAATTACCAGGGATGCACAATGAGTAAATGGAAGGGAAAGCCAAACAAGGCTTCAGGATCGAAAACCAAGGTGTGGAAAGTGGGGAGGGAGAAGATTGAAGATCTCAGCATTCCCTAGAGAACTGGATCTGGCATTTGAAACCAGCATGACCCCTTGAGTTTTCGATGGAGAAACCTCTCTCAGATTAGAACACTTTTCCTTGAGTCTCTCCCTGGAACAGGATTTAATTCACATCTAGCTTAGAATCCTTCCCTTCCTTGTCTATGTCCATAACTCTTCTTCTTTTTCTCTCCCAATCCAATCTTGGCTTCAATGGATGTCTCAAATCTAGAGAAGCATGGATTAAGCTAAATCCAAATAACTTCAGACCCTGACACCAGTCTTTTCTTTCCAACTTTTAGTGAAAGTTTATTTTTATTTTAAAAATGCAATGTTCTTGCCATTGTATCAGATTGTAACTTGCTTTGATATTCATGGTTTATTGCAGCTTTCTTTAATATAGAAATATGTAGACATACATTTCCTGCTGGGTACATGCTTGTGATTCATCTGGACCAGATGCATATTTTCTCAAATCAGATCAGATAGGAGCCCTTGGTGGCACAGTTGTTAGACTTCAGTATTGCAGGCTAACTCTGCCCACAGCCAGCAGTTCAATCCTGATTGGCTCAAGGTTGACTCATCCTTTCATCCTTCTGAGGTCGGTAAAATGAGGACCCAGATTGTTGGGGACAAGATACTGTCAAATTTCGAAGCATGTTTTGTTAATTGCAACAATTATTGCTTCTCAGCTTGCCAACAAACTCAGGGGCAAGGGAAAGGATTGGAATGCAAACTTCAAAGATTAAGAGAGCAGACCGTGAGACCCAAGGACAGTTCACCAGGTGTCTGGCCAGACCCAGAAACATTTTCTCATAACAATATTAGTCCATCTACTTAGACAATGTGACCTAATCCAGGGGAGGAGAGAAAAATCTATGCTTTTACTCTATGGGGTTTGGGAGTTTTGCCAGAGCTGATTTTACTTTCATCTATGCTGAAATGATGTACTCAATAAAGTTTTGCATTAAGAGATCAGATCGTCTCAAGAGTGCTTGTTCGGTTGGGTTCGTCAGTCGGAACCATGACACTGACTCTGTAAACTGCTTAGAGAGGGCTGTAAAGCCCTATGAAGCAGCATATAAGTCTAAGTGCTATTACTAGATCAAATCAGTCTTTCTATGAGGTTTTTTGAAATATACTCTTTTTTTTTTAGGGTAAGAAGTGTTTCAAATCCACTGGTTGATGTGCCCATCTGAGCTATGACAGATTTGATCTTACTGAAACAGGTTATTGTTATTCTGAATATCTCCATCCCTAGTTGGTGCTTGATTTTGAACAATTGATTGACTGATGATACGCCATCAAGTCAGACAGATTTTCTCCATGATTTACGCAATAGGTGACTTCAATTTTTGTCCGCTTATGGATTCCAGCTGCTTCTAACTATGCCACCTCCTTCCTTTGCTCGGGTTTGACAATGAACTCAAAGGAGAGAGTCGGTGTTGGTCCTTTTGTGCCATTTCACCGCAGATTTAAATGTGTGTCTATTTCCGAATTAGCCAGCTGAGGTTGGTAAGAGCTTTTCTACTTTCAGTGTTGGGTCTTCTTGCATTCTTTTTGTTTTGCCGTGACATGCCTTATTTTGCCACTCACTCCGTTCGTCTCTTTGCAGGACGGATTTCTTTTCGGGTGACACTTTCTTTCCTGCCCCAAATTTCTTTTCCTGGTGACGAGATGACATCTCCCAATATGTCACACTGAGAATATAATTTTATGCTGCAAGGAGGGGCATCTCCAGGTGACTCTGCTCATTCTGTATATTTTCTGCATCAGTTGACAGGGAAGCAAAAGCCAGCTTAATGCTCCAGATGCGCAAACAATCACAGCGGATCTATTTTTTTCCCCTCTCGCTCTTCAGCAAAAATGTTAAAAAAAAATCATCTAGGGGGTGAGCAAAGGAGAATTCTTTCTAGCTACAGATAATCCTTGACTTACAATAGTTTTTTGGGTTTTTTTGAAAAAAAAAGTGACTTAGGACCATTTTTTCAGTTACCAGCTTTGGAGCATCCCCATGATCATGTCATCAAAATTCAGATGCATGGCAACTGATTCACACTTACGACCATTGCTGTGTTCCCTAGGTCATGTGAGTCCCCTTTTGCAACCTTTTGACAAGCAAAGCCAATGTGGAAGCCAGATTCATAACAACTGGGGTTCACTTTACAACGGTGGCAAAGAAGGTCATAAAATGGGCCAAAACACACTTAACAAACATCTCACTTAACAACAGAAATGTTGTTCTACGTCGTAAGCCAAGGACTACTTGTATTAGAGGCAGTGGCATATATATTTGAGCATACCATACTGATGATGCATTGGTTGTCCTAGCTGGTATGTTGGAGGAAGCTCTATCTTGGCCAAATAGGTCTGTTTGGAACAGAGGCTGGCGAGGAAGCATCCATGAATAACAAAGAACCCCATTGTCTTCTTCCCAAATGAGACCAGCAGTTGCCCAGAATTTAAATGATATATTTTAAAAAATCATAATTGAAATAAATGGCTGATATCCGATGAGACCACTGGCGGCAACTGCCAAATTCTTATGTGATTCTGCATTTTTGGAAAGAGAAATACTTGGAAGATTCCATGACGAGAACTGTACCAGCTGAGCTTATCAACTTCCATGCTGATGTAAAAGTGCCAAATGTTGCTGGTCTAATGACTATTTCAGTCCCATGGGACTTTTCCCCATCTTGTCCAAGCACTATTGTTTCTCTCATTGTGCCCGATCATTTCTCTCTCGTGCACTCTGCCTTCTTCATTTTCTCTGTGTTGTGCGAGTTTGTTGTTGGCTCGTAAGCAGCGGCCTAAGGATCATTATGTTCTAGGACATATTGTTAAGAGTCTGGTGTGGTCTCTCGTCCTCTTCTTGTATGGTGCATCCAGACAGGCATGCACAGTGTGTCCCTTGCAGAGAGCAAACTGCCAGGGCACCAGATTTTCTTGCTGTTTATTGCTGCAGGAAACATCTGTTGTTAATGAACCCACAGCACATCTCCTGCAGAGGTTTAGAGAAATCATAATCACATCTCATGCTTGTGAGTAGTGTTCTCAGGCTTGAAGATGGTTGAGTCAAGGACCTGAAGAGAGGATCTCCAGGAGAGATACATTTCTAATGTGAATAGAGTAGAGTAGAGTAGAGTAGAGTAGAGTAGAGTAGAGTAGAGTAGAGTAGAGTAGAGTAGAGTAGAGTAGAGTAGAATAGAATAACAGAATTGGAAGGGACCTTGGAGGTCTTCTAGTCCAACCCCCTGCTGAGACTGGAAACCCTATACCATTTCTTACAAATGGTTGTCCAATTTTTTTTTAAAATTCTAGTTTTGGAGCATTCACAACTTCTGGAGGCCAGTCGTTCCACTGATTAATGGTTCTCCCTGCCAGAAAGTTTCTCCTTAGTTCCAAGTTGCTTCTCCATCCGTTGCTTCTTGTCCTGCTTTCAGGTACTTTGCAGAATAGCTTGACTCCCTCTTCTTTGTGGCAGCCTCTGAGATATTGCAACACTGCTATCATGTCACCCCTAGTCCTTAAATTTGAATGAAATGTGCTTAAATTTCATTGCCGTCTTGAATGCAAATCCTGCTTGAGGAATGAAAGAACATCTGCCCAACGATGGTTGTTCTTCACTGAAATGGCCATCAACTGCTTTCAATCCTGGCCTTGAAAACTGGATTTTTCTATCATTATTGAGACTCAATAGCCAAGGACCCCTCACTTTTTGCCCCATTGGATCTCTTTTAAGCCTTAAACCAGAATTCACCTTTGGCGATAATCCACCTCAAGTTCAGGGATGGAGGTCAGCGGAGGGAGAACTTTTGGAATTAGGTGAAAGGCTGAGACTGCAGATCCTCCAATCCTCTTTAAAACCCTGATCCCCAAAATCATAGGAACTCTACTAGGTGTCTACCAACTTGGCTCTCCTGGAAAGGATTTGGGTATCTTGCAGCTATGCCTCGTTCAAGCCATTTTGTTCAAGAAAGAGGAACCGACTCTTCTTCCCATGTTGGAAGCTTCCCGAAGCTGAAAGTTCCTGGATCCAGTTTGGCAGTGCTCTCTCAAGTGCCAGCTTACTGTAAGATAGTCAAGTTATTTCCAGAATCATGCAGTATTTCCAATAACACATCCTATCCTGACATTCATCGATTGTCTATCAAATTGCCCATAGTTACTGTCAACAAATATATTCTGGAAGCGGCATGTATACAATTCCCTGATTAGAGACCAGAGGCCAGACAACAGTCTCGGGGGTCTATTTGTCAAGCCCACAAGATGGTGACTAGCTGCCACAATGATGCATTGGGTACCAACCATTGTCTATATATGTTTTATAAAAGAATCTGGCTCACATTTTTCTATGCTCTTGGCAGCTATTCTCATCACCATGTTGTTACTCAGTTTCTTACAGCTTTTCTATATGCTGAGATGCCCATTGTCTTTATTGTTCAAGGTTGTGGTTTGTTTCAAAGATTCTCGACTGTTTCTATGGCAAATCTGAAGCAATTTGGACAACGGTGCCAGAAGCAATGTGGGATATTATTTTGTGCAATTGTCATTTCCTTTAAAAAAAAAAAAAGACATCAACCCTAAGAAGCTTCTTTTTCTTCTTCTTTTTTCTGTAGAGTTAAATGTTTCTTACTTTCTCTATCTGACATTGATCCTGAGCTTCTCTTGGTATGAACCCTGTGAGCTTAGGAAGCCGAAACTCTCTGTATGAAGAACAAGGTTTCCTTACATTGTTCTCTTGCAGATTCTGCTATTATGATGGCATTATTCACTTGCACCCCAACGTCCTCTAAGCTGTCCCTCCTAGTGGTTTCAAAAGATGGAAAAATCTGAGCACTAAATGAGCATTTTATTGTTTGGGATCACTGCAGAATAAGTTATGCAAGGTATTTGTTGCTGAGCTGTGCAAAATAATAGGCTGTGAAACAGCACGTGCAAGTACAGTTTTGTAAGTGTACCATGTCCATCTGGTGGTGCAGTGGTTAGAATGCAGTGTTGCAGGCTAACTCTGCCCACAACCCGGAGTTCAATCTTGATAGGGTTTGAGATTGACTCAGTCTTCCATCCTTCCAAGGCTAGTAAACTGAGGACCCAAATTGCTGAGGGCAATATGCTGACTCTATAAACCGCTTAGAGAAGGCAGTAAAGCACTATGAAGCGGTATATAAGTCTAGGCGCTATTACTATTGCTATTCCATAAGCTACTCTTCTATTGTCTGATGATAATCCAAATTTCTGGTCAGCTGCTATGCATAAAATAAAAAGAAGCAGAGAATGGGGTTTAAAGTACTTGCGCTGGTAAAGAGAGACTAATTCAAGAACCCAGCCTCAGAAAAGCACCTGGCGAAGAGCAAAAAGGAAGCCTGAGACAATGACTTCAAAAAAAAAGAGGCATCCCCAAGGCTCCTCTTTATTACCTGCCATTGGTTGTCCCTGATTTAATAATCCATCAGAGTTGTGGTTTAACACAAGAGGGTCTGTGAGTCATTAGCCTCTCAGAATCACCAGGAGGATTTATTTGCCTAAAATATACCATTGATCTGTTTGGAGTCCATGGGGGATATGTGGTCTTGTTAAGTTGATACCAGTAGAGTCTTTCCTTCCTAAACAAAAATTAGCAGGCGGTCCTGTATTATGTTTAGCTGCGTGAACCCCCTCCTGTGCTTTTGAGCAGAATAAAATCCGACTTTGATTAAGAGGGAGAGTTGAATCCAAAGCAGGGCGATCATTTTGAAGCAATGCAGAAATGTTTTTCCTTTGACATTTCCAGTGTGGCCCATATAAAGAAAACAGCTCTGGTTTTTTTTTTTCCCTATCAGTATGTTCACCTTCTTACAGTCTGGCAGCAAATTGGCATGCTTGCCTTCTGAACCCTGTGTTATGTTCCCCATTGACTTCTCCATAACTGCACATGATGTTCCCCATTGAGAATACCGATGGGCCTCTGAGCCCTCACTAGTTTTCTTAGAAAGGAGGTGAGAAGTAGAGAATTAATACCTTATTTTAATTCCTTCAAAAGTGGCCTGACAGCAAGATCTCTTGCTGTAAACATCACTTTCTCTAGGTCTTTTGCACATTTAGACTGGTCAGTGAGAGTATCTCCTTTTTTTAAAATGCCTTTGAGTCAGTGTTGACTCCTGATAATTGCTTGGATAAGTCCTTGTGGTTTCCTTTTGTTAGATATTCAGAAAGTAGCCTATCCTTGCCTCCTTCCTTGGCTGCGAAAGAGGAATTGATCCAAAGTTTAAAGTCAACCTCTGATCTAAAGCCTAAAGCTGGACTAGAAGTCACAGTCACCCAGTTTCTAGTCTGGTGCCTTAAGTCACTGTGCCAAACTGGGTCTCCATCACCTAAAGTACTGGGTTTTGAAATTCCCAATCCACACAGTACAGTCTTTCAATGGATTTTGAAGTTCATGGCTAACTTGTTCTGTGTATACCTAGTCAATGAATGTAAGTTGTACTAGGATGCAGAATCTATTTTTTATGATGGAGAAATAAGTGAGGGAAAAATAAATATCTTCCTTCCTTCCTTCCTTCCTTCCTTCCTTCCTTCCTTCCTTCCTTCCTTCCTTCCTTCCTTCCTTCCTCTTAGGAATCCTCAGGCCAGTTTCTGAAGATTTTGTGCTGTGTAGCTGGCATAGCTACTGATATAGCTTCACAAGTGTGGATAGGAGCAAGTGGTTAGAAACATCAGTTTGAAAGAGAAAAAGGACATACCTAGTCTACATGGTCGCTGATCCTCTACTGAGCACCACAGTTACTTACACAGCCTCTGGTCCTGAATCTCCCTTGATATGGAGTCTCTATTTTTTATTAGTATATTTCTTCTGTGAAGGAACAAATAATATGCGTCCTAATGGCGGCTCCATATTAAGCACAGAGACCAGCAGAGACTGAAGAAAATGAAGAGCTTGGAAAACACAACTTTTAACACCAATTTCTTAAGAGGAGGTCATAGCTGTAAATCAGGGATTGAGACAGCATACAGTAATTCAGCCAATGTTGTTGGACAGTTGGCTTATTCTGATTGGCACCATCATTGTTGTGATAGTCTCAACATCTATGGGTAGCGCCACATTGGAGAAGATACTCAAACAAAATGGATTACATTTGTCCATGGCATAGACATAAGGCAGGGATTTCTCACAACCAATCACAACTTTGGTCCAACTGCAAATTACATTTCTCATCTGGTCTCTGTGCTTCACCTCTCAAAGGCTGCTGCATCTGAGTTATAGGGGAAAGGATCTGTCATGAATGTGACATGTTGTTTGTATGGGAAGAGGGTTATTTGGTGATGGTGTGGAGAAGATTAAATTGAGCCTAAAAACTCATTGATTAAACTGACAGCCAACTCAGTTCTTCTGACAAAATGTTCTGTACCCATCACCACAAGTTCTGAGTGAGGAATGGCAGGTCCTGAATGCCTTATATATTAAATCCATCCAGCATAGAAAAAGTGGGTGCATTAGAAAGAAAAGCTTTCAGTCTCATTTACTGGGGATAGTTTAATTAAATATTCATTCTGAAGTGTACGTTCTGTCAAAACAGAGGCATAGAAATGACTGTTCTCTCTCCTGCTTTCCTTTTTGACAAACGTGTAAAATACTATTTATGGTCTGAGGCCATAACAAATTTACTGTGAGAAAACAGTATGTCCCCAAGCAACATTAAGAGATTTCACCATCCTTAGTTTTAGATAGAGATTATTGCTACAGTAAAGTGTCATTCATAGGCACCGAATCTTGTCTCGGCAAACCCAGGAAGTGATGGCTCTCCCAATTCAACCCAGCATTCATGAGGTTAATCACACTCCAAAAATGGTGTCGTCACTCATCCCAAGACTACAGTTACTAAAAATGTCTTTTTGTTTGTTTTAATTAGAAATAGTTGAAAGCTAGTGACATTGCCAAATTTTACAAGATTTCATAGGAGAATGCAGTGATCATATGGAAAGACTCTTGAGAAATGCTGAGATTTCAGCATTCTTGTATACAATTGCGTGGATTCTTAGGTTGAGTTCATTGAATTCTTAATGTTTTTCAGAAGGAGTTTGCCATTGCCTCCTTCCTGGGGCTGAGGGGAACTGACTGGTCCAACCTCACCCAGATGACTTTGTGTCTAAGGCAGGACTAGAACTCAGTCTCCTGGTTTTTACAAACTGGCCCATCCCATAATAACTCAGGTTCATATTCTGATTTTAGGATGCAAAGGTTGGCATCTAATGTGCTGGTTGATCAAGATGTACAGGTAATCCTCAACTTATAACCATTTGTTTAGTGAAGTTACAGCGGCACTAAAAAAGTGATTTGTGACCATTTTTCACACAACCGTTGCAGCATCCCCATGATCACCTGTTCAAAATTGGGATGCTTTCCAATTGACATATATTCAGTGATGGGATTCAGCTGATTCGCACTGGTTCAGCAAAACCGGTAGCTAAATTTTGCTGCATTTGGAGAACCGGGTGGCTTCCAGAAGTCCAGTCTAGGCTTGGAGGTCTGGAGGAGGCATCCAAGGCCTAGAACGGTCCACCAGAAGTGTATAGATACCACTTCCAGAAGTCCGTTCTAAGCCTCGGAGGCCTAGAGGAGGCCTCTCAGGACTAGAACGACCCACTGGAAGTTCATGGATGCCACCTCCAGAAGTCCATTCTAGGCCTCGGAGGAGGCCTCCCAGGCCTAGAACGGCCCACCGGAAGTGCATAGATGCCACTTCCAGAAGTCCATTCTAGGCCTTGGAGGCCCAGGCCTGCATCAAATAAGAGAGCCGGTTGTTCAGATATTTGAATTTCACCACTGCATATATTTATGATGATTGCAGTGTCCCGGGGTTCATGCAATCACCTTCTGACAAGCAAAGACAAAGGGGGAAGCCAAATTCACTTAACAAAGGTGTTACTAACTTAACAACTGCAATGATTCTCTTAACAACTGTGGCAAGAAAGGTCATACAATGGGGCAAAACTCACCTAACAGTTGTCTTGCTTAGAAATGTAAATTTTTGGCTCAGCTGTGGTGGTAAGTCAAGGATTTACCTGTATGCATGGCGAGGGGAGATCCATCTGCTTTTGCACGTGATGAATCACTCCGGTTCTGTTCCCTGCATGCTTGAGATAGTTAATAGAATACAGCCCAGCCAAACTGAGCAGCCGATAGCAGAGTGCAGTATTCATTTTAGAAACAAGGGTTGAAAACAAGTCATTGTATAAAAACAGCAGTGCTGAACACTTCATTCTTGTTCTGGTGATGCACTTCATTCAGCACCACTCTTCTATGCAGACCTTAAAAAAAAATATCTCCCAAGCTCTCTTGTGTTATGTGGGTTATTTTGTGGGCATTTGTAAGTGTGCTTGGTTTAAAAGCATGAGACGAAGCAAGGAGTCAGTGCAAGTGCTTGTTGGCAACACATCTCTTGAAGATACGGATATACGTCTCCGTTTTTGATGCAGAAAACAAGGCACAAGGTAGGAAAAATTTTACACAGCCACTGCTACTGTCCCTCTCATTGCCGTCTTAGGCCAGGGAAATTTAATTAAGGATTTGAGCTACTCCCATTTGTCTGGCTACCCCCACTCCTCCTTTGTTCCCATATAGGCAATTAGAATATACAACATATATTATCTTTATTAAGGCCGTTCATTGATTAATTGGGCTGTGCTTTTTTTCCTTAGACAACTTTACCATGTCATAGATAATCGCAAATAAGAAGCACATGGAATTTATCTGTGGTAGAGCTACAGATGCAATTCTCTCTATTGTAATGGTATGTGGGCATGGCCTCAGGAGACAGCATGGAGAGCCACAGTTGAGACAAGCAGAAGTCAAAGATATCTCAGTCCACAGGAGGACAAAAAGTATGAGAAGCATTTCAGAAGAGGCCTCATTAGTTTTCCAGAGTAAAAGGGAGAGGAGAGGAAAAATACTTTCATTGAGGTCCTTAATGCTCTCTGAGCTTGGTGGTTTTCTTACAGATGTTTCATGACACAACTAGATAACATCATCACTGCTAGAAAGGAGTGGGGGTTTGTAGAGTGGAAGAGAGAGAAGAAAAGGAGAAAGAGGAGGAGGATAAAGACAAGAGCACCAAGGATCCCAATGAATGTAGGATCTTTGCTGCTCTCTGAGCTTTTTTTGTTTGTTTGTTTTGAAGACGTTTTCATTATCCAGCTAGATAGCATCATCATTGCTAGGAGAGTGTGGGGTTTGCTTTCTGTTTATATACAAGTGGCTTTATATACAAGTCAGCATTGGTGGGAGTGTTCTTGCTAGTTTCATGATTTAATTGTCTGAGTTGGTTGTTCCTGGATTGGGGTATTGTTTATTGCATGATTGTTCCTCTGGTATTAATCTTGGTATTAATCTCTGCTTATCTGAGTGTTGATTGTTGGAAAGGAGGTGTTTTGGTCTTTTTTGTTTCCTTTTTTATTGTCTCTTTCAAATGGTATGTAAACATTGTTTATTTCTATGTGCTTGTTGATGGCAACTTGGTCTGAGTGCCAGGCTGCCAGAAATTGTCTCGCATTATTTGGACTTAACATGGTCTAGGATGCTCACAATTTCCCAGCTGAAACTATGGTGAAGTCTGTCCATTTGTTGTGCAATTAATTAAACTGTTTTTAAACAAACTAGGCAACAAAGCCTAGCAAGTTCAAACTACCCACGTTTCGCACCTTGTTGCACGTCTTGCTCCATGCAAACATACACATGCCAGAAGTGCTTCCAGAGAAAACACGCCATCATTTTGTGCAGCTAAGAAATGCTTTCTTTTTCAATTAAGCTCTGTCTCTTGAGGAACCAGGGAAGAGGGGCAACTGTGTGTACAACCCCACAGCAAATTCTGTTGAAGACCTTCCCATTTGCAGTTTCACTCTGGTTTCTTTTCCCTCCCTGTCTGCCTCCTCTTCTTTTTTTAACCCAAGGAAAGAACAGACAAGCCTGAGATCTGGGTATGCTATTAAAAAACACAGGAGGAAACAGTCAACGTTAGCCAAAGGGGAAGCGTGAAACTGGCAGGGAGAAAGAAAAAGCCATTTTCTGATGGCAAAGAAAATGACAAATGTGAATTCTATGCCCCATTCGGAAGCACTTTTGCAAACAGAAGGAAATAAATTGCAGTTGCCGGAGTTCTGAATGCAACCAGACTCTGGAATCTGTCTTCTCACACTTCTGAAAACTTGCAGACTCTTAAAAAGGCCACTACTTCCGCCATGCTTCAAAATAGGCAGGCCAGAGATTCTTGGAGAGTACTGTGGCTCTATTTTCTTTAACTGCAACGAGAGATTAATGGGTAAAGAAGCAGGTCCTATAGGTAAGCATCATTGCGGTTGGAACATAATGGCCCCTTGGAGGTGACTGCTTAACACTTTGAAGCTTTTTTCTCTGTCTGCTAGGCTATTAAGCTCACCTATCTGGAGACATTATCTGGTGCTGAGTCCGAATGGAATTCTACCCAATACCATCCTATTTGCAGTGTTGGGATAATATGCTGTGTGAAGATTTCTCTACCTTACTGAAGCTTCAGCAGTTTGGAACTCTGGCCTGGTTTGGGATGACTTTGAAGTGTGATGGAATGTGCACCTGCAGCAGCAGAGGGGGAAGGATTTGGCCAACTCAGAGCATTCCCAGAAAGAAAAGATCAAGAGACTGGGCCATCCCAACCTGGAAGGGGGATGAGGGAAGAGATTCAAGGCAACCAGACTCTAGAATCTCCCAGGATATATCTATTAGGTTAGAAGATTATAGCTTTAGTCTGGCAAGATTCTGTCTATTAGGTATATGCTCTTAAAGGATTGGTCTTGATTGGATCTCACCATCTCATCTCTGGGCTTGGGCCTGACACAGGGTTGGATCTAATTACTGTTTTGATGACAGGGCACAGTGAATTTCCATCTGCAAGAACTCAAAATTATCCCCCAGGAAATCAACAATAGCTCATGTCCATGCTATTCCCAAGACAAATATGTATCTATGTAAGTATCAGGAATTGAGCTTGTTTCAAGTATGTTGCCATTTTGAGTGGGGTGCTCAATCTGTCACTTATATTCCCCCATTGTTGGTTTCTAACAACTTCCCATGACGGTGGAAAAGAATCATCAATGAAGGGATGGCATTCTGATACCTTAAATCCCCATGGGGGGGGGGGGCAACAGCCCTTCAGACATATTCATAAACTTACAGAGGTTAGGGTAGCACAAGTCTCCACTTCCTTCAACACTTGAAAAGGGTTCTGAAACCAGGGACTGATCTGAAGACAGCCTCTGAACTGTCTAGGACCGTGTTTCTGAATTTTGGCCATTGAAGTTCTGTAGACTTTAATTCCTAGAAGTCCTCAGTTAGCATGTGTGGACTTCAACTCCCAGAATTCCTCAGTTAGTATGTATGGACCCTAGTTCCCTGAATTCCTCAGTCAACATGTATAGACTTCAATTCCCAGAATTCCCTAGCCAGCTATAGGGAATTTTCATATTCTCCCTGTACTCTTGAGGAGTCTCCTCCGTTCTTGTTTTTTTCAATCATAAGGTCATACTGTACCACTGTATTTCATTGGTATATGGGAAGCCCTCATTAATTTTCACTCCTGAGCCTCTCACCATTCTGGCTTGGTTCGATTTGCAGCTTTTTAATGATGAATTCTTAATAGCTGTTAAGCCAGACCTTCCACACAAGACAAGGGAAATGCAACTGCCTTACTAAATCAAGGCATGAACTAATTCACAACGGTAAGCCTGCTGGTTCAGTATCTGGACAGATTACCAGCAGGTGTCAGGCTTCTGTTTCATTTTGCCAGTGTAGGACGGAACGGTCTCTCTCTCTCTCTCTCTCTCTCTCTCTCTCTCTCTCTCTCTCTCTCTCTCTCTCTCTCTCTCTGTGTGTGTGTGTGTGTGTGTGTGTGTGTGTGCATGTGCATGTATGTGTGTTATTAAATGAATTTTGCTTCCGCTAGACCTGGCCTTAGTCATACAGGGATACGCTTTATCAGTGTAACAGGGTGTACTTTAATTGGCTAAGAACCAGCCCTGAAATGTCACAGGAAGATTTATATCTCCAAGCTTCTTCTTCAGATACTAATTTCAGAAAGGGTCAGTGGATAAAGGCTTGTGGAGAGAAATCCTCCAGATTCTTTGGTGGCTGTCAATTTTCTTTTACCGCCCCTTCCTTCTTCCTCTCCTCATTGCATTCTTGGTGGTCCTTGAAGGCTAAATGAATGAATAGAGAATACGACTCTTAACATTTCAATCTGCGGAGATATAAAGCTCAGTGTATGTAATAGAACTTTTTCCTCGGTAAGTGGATATAGAATTAAACCTTAAATTCTCAATCCCCTGCCTTTTTGAAGAAAAATGAAA
>NW_015387417.1:76458-119098 GCF_001527695.2 Protobothrops mucrosquamatus
AAATGAATATAAAGGTCCATTGCAAGCTTAAGCTCTCTATAAGAACCTGAACTAATAATGGTCAAAGCAAAGTGGTAGATAAGAGTCAAAGGAATTCAAGGTAGGCAAGACTTAGATCTCTTGTGGGCATGAAAGGACTCAAGACTGATGACGTATTTGACTCCTCCCTCAGGCTCAGCCTGGTCATCTCCTACAACTACAGTGAAATGGAAGTTTCCCAGGAAAGGTAGAGCATATGCCAGGAAGGGAGATAACACAAGAGGCAGCACAAGCCAGAGCTGGATAAGGGACAGTGGAAAAGAGTAAAAATAGCCACTGCCTGGAATCTCCCAAGGGTATATCCATTAGGGTGGGAGTAGGGTAAGATTTAGTCTGGCAAGATTCTGTCTATTTGGTGTGGTCAAATAAAGAATTGAACTTTGGCTGGATTGCTCTGTGTTAATTTTAGACTGGGCCAGACACATAGTGATATGGGAATTAGCATCACATTCCACATGTTTACAACTTCACATGCCAAGTAGATAAACATGAGAGTCCCCAGAATAGAATTGGTCATCTTATTAAAAAAAAAATGCATCAGCCTGTTCAAACCATTCAGAAGGGTTTTACTGCAGGCATTGTGTGGGTGATGTGCAATTCATCAAAACAGCTTCTGGAAGCTTTGATATAATAATAATAATAATAATAATAATAATAATAATAATAATAATAATAATAATAATAATAATAATAATAATAATAATAATAATAATAATAACAACAACAACAACAACAACAACAACAAAACAACAGTAACAGTAACAGTAACAGTAACAGTAACAGTAACAGTAACAGTAATAGTAATAGTAATAATAGTGATGATGATGATGATGATGATGATGATGATGATGATGATGATGATGATGATGATGGAAGGGACCTTGGAGGTCATCTAGTCCAACCTCCTGCTCAGGAGGAAACCCTATACCATTTCAGACAAATGGCTGTCCAGTCTCTTCTTAAAAACTTCCAGTGTTGGAGCATTCACAACTTCTGGAGGCAGGTTGTTCCATGATTAATTGTTCTCACTGTCAGGAAATGTCTCCTTAGTTCTAGGTTGCTCCTCTCTTTGATCAGTTTCCATCCTTCAGGCACTTTGGAGAATAGCTTGACTCCCTCTTCTTTGTGGCAGCCCCTGAGATATTGAAACACTGCTATCATGTCACCCCTGGTCCTTCTCTTCATTAGACTAGACATACCCAATTCCAGCAACCGTTCCTTATATGTTTTAGTCTCCAGTCCTCTGATAATCTTTGTTACTCTTCTCTGTACGCTTTCTAGAGTCTCGACATCTTTTTTACATCATGGTGACCAAAACTGGATGCAGTATTCCAAGTGTGGCCTTACCAAGGCATTGTAAAGTGGTATTAATACTTCACATGATTTCACTGGTTATCTGTGCAGCTTTCAAAACAGTTGGCACCAAGCTTTGTGGAAGATGGAGGTGCTGTAATATTTCAAGGAAATTGGTTGTTTGCTTGCAGACATTTCGTTACCCAGCTAGGTAACATCATCAGTGCTAGTGAGTTGGGGGCTTGCTCCCTGTTTATATATAGTAGCTCTGAGCTTGATTGTTTTTTGGCAGAAGTTTCGCTACCCAACTAGATGACATCATCAGTGCTAGTGAGTGTGGGGTTTGTTCCCTGTTTATATACAGTACAGTTTTCTCCTTGGCTAGCTCCTTGGTGGAGCTATTGTTTGCTGCTTGATTTATTGTCTGGTGTTAACTGTCACCAGCATGAGCTCATATCTTTAAGCTGGCTATAAACTCATTTATTCAGCTTGTGCACCTGAAGAATGTGGAATCATACACACACACACACACACACACACAAAGTCTTTGTGTCAGTCACTTTCTCTCCGAGTGTTAAATTATGGTCCATAACCTTTAATGAAGAGGCCTTCGTCCTGCAGTGGATTGAGAATTCATTCAGGTTTTATAAATATGTATGTGTATAAAAGGCTTATGCCAAGTAACAAAGCTATAGTTGGCGTTTGCATTGTCATCTGGATAATATCCCCCTTGCCAAATGTCTGCCTTAGTGTTACATGTACAATAAATTATACAGGGTGCATACATTGTCATAACGAGATGAGTCTAAATGAGAAACAACCCATTTTTTAAAAGAAATCTTCTTGGAAGGATGCCCTGTTTCATATGCAAATGACATACCTACCCAGAATGTCTTCCATTACAGAGCATTTTCATGAAGACAGCTAAGAGATAAGATTCCGTAACAGGTTGTTTTCAAAGAGACCAGATTTTGGTGAGTTTCCACAGGCAATTGATAGTTTGTTTGTCAGAGATTTCCCCCCTCACCCTTTTTCTCTAAGTGTAACAATACCATTGATCTTCCTGGTCAGCAAAATAAAGAGAATCTGCATTAATCTGATTTAATGGGGATTTAGCTGGCAGGAGTACAAACCTGTTGCTGTTCTAATTTTGTTTCAGAAATACACTGCTGCTCTTTAAATACCACTATTTCATTTCTAGACACAACCCAAGTGGTTTTACGATAGGTATTTATTATTTATTAATTCAATTGATGTAGCCACCTATTTCACCCATCCCGACTCTGAGCAGCTCACCACAGTTAAAACAGCATCCAGGGATAACACGCAAAATAACAAATGTAGAATTGTCACCCAGGTCATCCGTTTTACTTTTTTGCTTTGGGTCCAGCGTAGTGGAGTACAGATAGTCCTTGACTTACGACTACAATTGACCCTGAACTTTCTGTCGCTAAATGAGACGGTTGTCAAATGGGGTTTTGCCCCATTTTATGACCTTTTTTGCCACAGTCGTTAAGTGAACCATTGCAGTTGTTAAATTAGTAACACAGTTGTTATAAATGAGTCTGGCTTCCCCTTTGACTTTGCTTGGCAGAAGGTCGCAGAAGGGGATCGCATGACCCCAGGACACTGGAACCGTCATAAATGTGAGTCATTTGCCAGGCATCTGAATTTTGATCGCGTGACCACGGGGGAGTGCTGCAACAGTCGTAAGTGTGAAAAACGGTCGTAAGTCACTTTTTCAGTGTGGTTGTAACCTTGAACGGTCACAAAATGAACTGTTGTAAGTCAAGGCCTATCTGTAGTTTTATTCAATTTCACTCTAATAAAACGATGATCAAATCATTTCAGGGGAGGAAAAAAAACATTTTTTATCACATGAGGTTATTTTTCTATGAGGATTTGTGATCTGAGAAAGACAAACCCCAACAGACTCATTTATGTGTCTGCGCGATGACATAATTCTTTGTTTTTAGCAGAGCTGGAATTTGTGATGGGTTTCACTTAACAGCTTAGCATTGTTCAGCTGTTTTCCATTGCCAAATAGACCAAGCACTGAATTTAATACACATAACAGAGAATAACAGAGTTGGAAGGGACCTTGGAGGTCTTCTAGTCTTAACCCTTTGATTGAGCAGGAGACCCTATACTATTCCGAACAAGTGGCAGTCCAGTCTCTTCTTAAAAGCCTCCAGTGATGGAGCACCCATAGCTTCTGAAAGCAAGCTGTTCCACTGGTTGATTTTTCTCACCATCAGGAAGCTTCTCCTGAGTTCCAGGTTGCTTCTCTCCTTGATTAGTTTCCATCCATTGTTTCTTGTCTTGCCTTCTGGTGCTTTGGAAAATAGGTTGACCCCCTCATCTTTGTGGTAGCCCCTCAAATATTGGAACACTGCTATCATGTCACCAGTCCTTGACATTGCAGTCAAGTTCTCCAATGATCAAATAAAAAATGGTAATTAGATGGGTGGCCTGTAGCTGGATCTTTTTTTCTGTTTTCATTTAACTGGCCTACCTCTTCCTATGTGTGAAGGAAGTTACCATAGCACTGTGGTTTTAAATTGGCAGACTTAGGACCAAATGACATTAGCAGTTGAAGCAACGCCCTTAGCAGAAAATACAACATATGCAGCATTTTTGGCCAAAGCAACCTAAAAAATAGGAAAGTTGGGATCTCTAAGTGTGTTGGTGGCATAATCTTTCTCTGTATCTACACCCACCTCCCTCATACACAGACACCATCACACGTGGGTCTTTTTTCAGCATCATTGTGTTGATGAGAAATAATATTAAAGAGAGTTAAAAAGTCACTGTCTTTGGTGCCTGCTTCATAAAATATAAACATTCCAAAACAGCAATTGGCATGCCTGGATATTAAAATCAGTAAAAAAAAAACAAAAAAACAAATGGAGATTGCAAAAACACCCCCATTATGCCTGTTTGTCCTCAGAAATGTGGGAATTATATTTGCAAAGACTGCTACAGGATTATGCAGGATATAAATATGCTGCTGGCAGGATGGGAATGGACACAGCTTAGAAACTGGAGGGGAAGGAGGAAGGCTGCAGTGAAAATGGAGGCTTTTAGTGGGTGTTCAAAAGGAAATGTCCAAGTCGCAGGATTCTCTTCATTGCTGAAATTTTGATTTATTTGTGTCCCATAAGACACTTGACCTTGTGAGCTTCTGTAATGTCCCATTTAAAATTGTAACGCTCAGAGGAAAATTTTGATGGCAGAAACATCCACAGTATATAAAGAATAATACCTCCACACACACATAACAATCTTGTTTTCCAGATAATTGTGTTTATACAGCCTAGTGGAGATTTCTCTCTGCTGATTTGGCCATAAGATGAGAGACAGAATCCTGTCATTATGGCAATGGATCTTCATAGCATATCAACATTGGAGCAAGAGGATCTCACATATCATTTAGTATTGTATTACAAGGAATCAAATTTATAAAGGGTTGGGTTTCTGTATGTTCAATAGGATAGTGAAAGGCTTTGGAATCAGTTCCAGAAAGATGCTTCAGAGTGTACAAGGCTACAAACACAAGACCTATCTGCGACTTTTTAAAGCAGCCATGTCTTTTCTCTACAGAAAATCTGCAGCTGTTGTAGTGGAATGTAGTCTGGATTCCCAAAACCAAGAGGCTGCATTCCAGAGGGCGAAGAAGCAGGAAAGCATATAAAGTTTGGTAGAGAGGAAGAGAATTAAAATGGCTCCTTCCTAGCAGATGTCAGAGTACATGTGTAGTTATGCAAACAGTTGCTTTAGTTTGGCAAGATTTGTGTCTATAAGTGAGGAACAGTAAAGGAAATTACTCAAAAGTAACTCCATGTGTCTTTCTTGGTCCCTGGTGGGGAGGTTGACATCTATATGTGAAATCCACAACATTCTTTGAAAAGCGGGTGACTCATTTTTGTGGCTGATAGACTAAAAACATGGGGCACCCCAGTCCTAGTCTAACCTCTTTAACTACTATATCATACTGGCTTCCTTAGCTATATCTTCTGTAGCATATGCATTTCCTCCTTTACAGATGGCTGCACTCTGGGTTACCTTAACTCATATCTGTGACAGAGAAGGAAGCTTCACTACCCATTAGTCCTACCAGTGAGTTGGAGAGAGAAGGAAATTGAAGCCAACAAAGG
Source organism: Protobothrops mucrosquamatus (assembly GCF_001527695.2). NCBI lineage: Eukaryota > Metazoa > Chordata > Lepidosauria > Squamata > Viperidae > Protobothrops > Protobothrops mucrosquamatus. Next base: position 81,948 of record NW_015387417.1, read on the forward strand.
GCAAATATAATTTGCTGAATGAGTAGATATACAGTTACTGTAACATGCTTCAGCCAGCAGTGGCCCCACATAGTTGTAATGGTACATTGATAACAAGGCACACAACTTATCATCTTGCTGGAATATAGTTGTTTTAATTATTTGGAGGCTGGCATCTGTTCTTCATTAGTGACAGGTATGTTGGAAAGGAGAGACTCTTGGGCAGCTGTAGAATAATCTTTCCAAGAGATGGGGGTGCTTGATTATATGCCAATCTACGCATAGGAGCCAAACTCTTCTCTAAGTGATGCCACCTCTGGATATAAAGGTGTGAGACATAGCAAGTGTGACTATTACAAAAACAAGGGACAGATGTAAATTGGCTGTCCTGCATCTCCCAGAGGTTTAAATATTTCTCTGCATAAGTTTGTTCTTGAAATGTAACAGTCTCTGCAGTTGCTTGATTATGGCCTCCTAACTTTCCTTTAATAATTTACTTATCAGGAATACTTGGATTTTCTAAGAGCTTGTGAGCTTGCCTAAATGATCTGCCTGCTAGGCGAAGCCTTAACTTGCAGTGGTTAATCCCCAATCCATTCTCTCTTTAACTGCCTTCACATAACCTCCCTCCTGCCCTCTTTGTTCCCCAAAGCCAGGCTTGAAGCATAATACTCAGTCTGATCAAAACAAGGCCTCAGAAGAACAATGGGACCAAGAAATACTGTAGGTAGGACTACACAGTGAATGAGAACCTATGTAGGAAAATATTTGTCCCAAAGGTGCTTTTTCAAGAGGCAACTGGACTTCCTTGTTTTTCTTTGAAGACGTTTCACTTCCCACCCAAGAAGCTTTTTCAGCTCTCAAAGCACCTTTGGGACAACCATCACCTGGATGACTGAGAATCTCCATAGACATTGAGAATATTTGTAGGTTGAAATTAGGGGTCCTTGGTGCTTTCTGAGCTTGGTTGTTTTCTTGCAGACATTTCATTATCCAAACTAGGTAACATCATCGGTGCTAGAAAGGAGTGGTGGCAGAAAGAGGAGGAGGAGTGAGGAGGAGGACTATGGGGTCCTTGGTGCTCTCTGAGCTTGGTTGTTTTCTTGCAGACATTTCATTACCCAAAGTAGGTAACATCATCAGTGCTAGTCTGAATGGGACCTGAAGGATAACTAAGGAGTTGTGCTTGAGAAAACAGTAGATGTCAGAGAAAAAGATTAATCTGGAATTGGAAACTAAGCATGAACCAGAAGTAGAAAAGACATAAACGGGGAAAGAGAAAGATTCAGAAGGATATGGTGCCCAAGAAACCATGTCTGGAGGGTATAATCTCCAGGTAGAGTCAGTCTAGTACCAGATGGTCCTCTGTCCTGCTATACATTGGTTTGCCATCCAGAAGTATTGCCCCCAGCTTCAGCAGATCCTGAGAGATAACAAACTGCTAAGATGAATGATCAGTTCAGTAAACAAGTGTTTCCTTTCTTCCAGAATGTACTGTCAGTCATACTCACTGAGGCCTACTACCGCACAAACAAGTGAAGATGTCATTTGCTTTTGTTTTTCTCTTTGGTTTTTTAACTATAACTTAAGTAAGAATGGGAAAGAAAAAACCACTTTGGCTGGAATGTCAAGTGAAGCTCAAAACCTACATTTTTTGTTTACATAATGCCATTCTTCTGAAGAGTTACGTGGCAAAGACAAAAATAGCTATCATTTCTTAATTGTTGTAACAGTAAACAGCACATTTCTCTCCTATCATTCTGGTTCTTATGTGCAGATAATCTGATTCTGTGCACACAAACACACACACATGCAGGTTAAAAATGTAGTTTAAGTGTCTTATCCAGATTGGTAAAGGAAAATCTGGGGCAAAAGTAGATTTGGATGAATTGTGTTATTTATTTCCTTTAGCTGTTGATTCTACAGTTCTTTTTTCTCACATTAATTTCCGCTTTCCTGACAATTCCCTTGGTTTCCCCCCCCCCCCACAGTTGTCATCCTTGCTTTTGTGATGGGGAGGAACGTATAAGAACTTGGATGCAATGATTCCTTTAACTTCCTTTTAGTTGAAGAAAAAGTGTGGCTACTCACATTCATTGTGACAGCTTGATTTAGCAGATTTCATAAGGGCTCAGCTGCAAAAAAAAAAAAAAAAGCTTTTATACTATAAGAAAAAGTTTCAGTAAGATTCTCTGCCATTTCCTTCTGCAACAATTGATGGAGTTATTTTCCTGCCCGGTCCCTGAAAATGGCCAAACAGAAAATTAAACCAGTGCTAATACAAAGGAAAGGAGTTTTTCTTTATCAGTGTGTGAGGTAGGTTAGAACTAAGGGCAAGCTAGTAACACTTAAGCTTTAGTGTAGATTTCAAATTAGGTAATAGAAACATAGCAAGTGTCCTTTACCTTCAGCTCAGTGTACTATTTTTTATTTATTTATTACTATTATTTATTTTATTTTTATTTATCAGGTAAAGAATGTTTGTATCTTTGTGTGTATATAGCACTCATGTTGATTGTCTTATCTGGAGATACCCAGAATAAGCTGAGTACCTTAGGCATTTGGAATATAGTTGGTTCTTACAATATGCTAAGCCAAAAAGTGTCTTGTGAAAATCCCTATTTGTAGTTTTAATAAACCAGGCTTTATGACTTAAACCATAGTTAAACTGTAAGGGATCCTTGGTGCTCTCTGAGCTTGGTGGTTTTCTTACCCAAACTAGATAAAAATCATCAGTGTTAGTCTAGTTTGGGTAATGAAATGTCTTCAAGAAAACCACCAAGCTCAGAGAGCACCAAGGACCCCTCATTTCCACCTTGAGCTACAAATATTATCCTTTATCAAAACAAACCATACCCTAGCATGTTATGTGAATGCAACCAGAGGGGTCTGTGAATACAGAGCTACCCTTTTAAATTTTTGTTGTGTCAGTTTGATTTAGTGAAGCTTTGATGATTTGATGTGCGGAATCGGTTCATGGAATTCAGGCACCCAGGTAATTTGATGTATGGGATTGGATTGAAGAATCTAATCTGATTCACATCATAAAAGGACATATTCACACATACACTGTAGACCTTTCTGTGCAAATTAAATCAGACTTTCACACGTTGATGTTCAAATCAAACCAAATTGATTCAGATGTTTCAATCAGCTGAATGATTCAAATTAGATCCTCAAAAGCCAAATAACATTTTTCTTGTCTGCTGTAGGTAGAAAAATGTGAAATTTGCTGTGGTATCACAAAATGCTCCATTTCCTTCTGGGTTGCAAAATAAAATTTTCTAAATACTGTAACTGAAATACACTAACTTGCCATCACCTTTTCCTTGTTGTAGCGGTGTTCATGAAGATGGATATTACTATGAAAGGTGGAAAGGTTAATGCATAACCCTTAACCGTGACTCAGTTCATGCAATTATGACAATTAACACTGGGTATTTGCAGGGATATCATTAGCTCCGCTTCCTATGCCAAGTAGAGAGTGAAGAGCAAGTTTTCAGGCTTCTAAATTAATCAGTGTCATCAGTTATGCTGGTTTAATGATTGCTAGACAATGATGAGTGTTAATTAGCAGAGAGTCCTATCCACCTTTTCTATATATAAGACTCAGGAATCACGAAAAAGATCAGTGTAAAAGCATAGAAAATATCCTTAGGAAATATGGATCAACACATGTTTCCCTCCCTTTCAAAGAAATTAATTAAACTGGAATCTCTGTATTCATTTCTGTAATTAACATTAGGTGAAATTTGATGACAAGTTCATTGGAGAATTAATGTTGAAAGTAAACTTCAGATTGGCTTTTGCTTGTTTGATTTGGTAATTTGGGAGCTGACCATGGTCCTGATCTTGAGCAATTTATCTTGAATGTTTATTGGGCTCCCTTGTTTTAGTTCCAGCCTAGCATGGAATGCTGCTTTTATTTTCTTATCTTATGCCTCCTCCACCCCCAACCCTTGTTATTTCATTATTTATTCATCCTATTTAGCCCCCATTTTTCAAGTTGTTCGCAAAAGTCCATGGAGTTTTACCCCATCAAACAATTTCATAGCTTAAGAATGGGTGAGCGGCTTGGATTTCCTCAACCGATTGTGGTGTGGTGGAGAAAAATTTAATAAACATATTAAGTGTATATGAACACAGACCATAGAGAACACTGATTCTTTGTTTCATTGCTATCTTCTTGTCACCCAGTTCACATCTACATAAAAGCTGTTATTTTATGAGTGAAAAATATCTCTCTTTTTGTCAGAGAGAACAGCAAAACTGTTTGAAGTGTTTGTTCATCCCCCTTCCCAATTTCTATTTAATGGATTTTATTTTTCTTCTTCTCTTTCTTCCCCCCACCTTGTTGCTATGGAAACTATGGAGGACGGGAGAAGAAAACTTTAGGGTGTCTTTATGGCATGAGCTACCTCTCACCTACTACCACCATCATTGCCCCATTCACTTGGAGATCATGGAACCATTGATAATTTGCAATCTTGAGCAATTATAAGGTCCTTGTAATGACAGCTCCATCAGATTAATTGGAGAAATAGACTAAGGACTCTTCCCTGTTTCTTTATGTGCTGACAAGGAACAGTTCCAGAATGTAACCAGGATGAAATAAATTCTTGTTCTGATAGTGACTGTACATTTGGCCATTAGGGAAAAACAGTGCTGCTTAATTAATATACATACATTACTCATTCTAGGGATGACCTAAAAGGGCAAATCTGATCTGAGGACAAGCAGTTTGCTTGGCGAAAGTGTACAGCTAATTAACAAGTTATATCTAAGCAAATAAAATAAAATCTCTTTTGACATTCAGAATGCTAAGCCACAGTCTGATTTATTTAGTTCTGGCTGAGCCTGTACTGCAAACTCAACCCTTCTTGTTTGTAATCAATGGTTTATGGCTAATGTTTATTTCAGTCAATTACAATTTAATCAGTAAATTGTTTAATAACATTAAAATTCTAATATGTCAATTCACATTTTAGCCAGTCTTGGGCTAAATGGTTCCAAATGGTATCAGGAAGTATCCCATTCAATGGGTAACCTAGATAAAATTTGAATTGAGGTCTTTCTGTCTCAAATCTCCCCATCGTGGAGGAATGTTCTTTAAATCTGCATTTCCTGTCTTCTGTGCCATTTGCATAGGTTATCCTTTATATAGGTCATTCTTTTATAAGATGTCTTGAAAAATCTCATATAAATGAGGTTTCAGTTTAAAAAGAAGAGGCAGACTGAAGGATAGAGAAACAAACTCTTGAGTCACCTGTTACAGGCTTTAAAGCTTGATTATAGCTTGGAATGAAGATTAATAATGACAAGACAGAGGCCGTCCAGAAGAGATGGATTTTGTAGAGCTATCTGAAGGAAAGACCAGAACGAGCCCTGTATGTTTATGGAAGAGACATACACATTTAAGGAACTACACATAAAAGCAACAAAAGAAGACAGTTCAGTCACTTTAGGAAAGCAAAAGATTTTGATTTATCTGAAAATGGCAAAACTGAAGGAGTGGAGGCTAGAGACAGGAACATAATAATTGACTTTCTGAAATATGGACAGTTCAACAGTGTAAATTTGGCAATTTTGACAAAGCTACAAAGGCAGCTGGTAAATGCAGTAATGGACTTTGATGGCCTGAGAGATGATACTAGACATTGGAGATCAAAGCTTCAAAGTATGAATAGGTTCAAGAAGGTGCATTGAGCCACCCAGACTATATAAATTAAGCTAAGCACAAACTGGGAAAGTGTTAAGTTAGCAGTTGGAAGAATGACTTCATATCCCTGTGAGCTGGGAGTGAAAGCCACTTTTTGCAGATTTAGTCCTTGCTATTTTCACCATTCAAGACAAACTATATTTATTATAACCGCATAGATAGATATATAGATATATATATATCTCCCGCACCACATATACCTTGCCCTTTGTATGTTTGCATGCTTATTTGCGTGAGAGAAAGAAGGATGTGGAGGAAGAGAGAGAGAGTTTGCCAGTGAGAAGAGCATTTTGGAGACATATTACTAGATAGTTGTGTTTGCCCTAATTGGCCAAGAATTCATTGTGAAATGTCAGGAAAAAGATTTATTTCCCAATGCTCTCTCTCCAGATACTAAATCTTCTGTGGTTTTTCTGGATAATGGCTCTTGCATACAACCACCCAGAAACTTTAATCAAAATTTGGGGCTATAATTGAGTTGAAGGATTTTTTTTTTTTAAATCATTAAAGCTACAGGAGAATAAGAATGGACACTCATCCTCTTTATCCCCTTTGCATCCTTATTTCCCAATGATTGAGCGATACATTTTGCATTTAATGAACGTCCCACGGTACAGCTTATTAGGTATCTGTAATTGTATTCAAAACAGTAGAATCCCATAAGGAAATCTCTTCAGAATCCATAATTTGGACCCTGCTCATGTAATGGATTTCTTTCAGGCGGGCGTTCCTAAACGAGACACTTTCAAAGCCAGTCTTGTAATCCATGGCTTTGGACTTCAAGGAAATTATTTACATTTTAGCTTCATTATCGGTGTTTCCAGTGAGTAGCTTGCTTTTACTATAACAAGTATTGAATGGTTTGTTCTTCTCATCATCCAAGCTGTTTGTCAGTAGTTTACTCTGGGTTTGCAGCTGTACGCTTCTACAGTTTTTGTAGGATGTAGGATAAAATACAGATAGTTCTCAACTCACGACCATAATTGAGCCCAAATTTTATGTTACTAAGTGAGACATCTGTTAAGTGTGTTTGGGCCATTTTAGACCTTTCTTGCCACAGTGGTTAAGAGAATCACTGCAGTTGTGAAGTTAGTAACAAGGTTGTTAAGTTGAATGTGGCTTCCCATTGAATCTGTTTGTAGAAGGTCACAAAAGATGATCACTTGACTCTGGGGGGGGGGACACTATGACCGTCATAAATATGAGTCAGTTGCGTGTATTTTGATCATGTGACCCAGGGGGAGGCTGCAATAGTTGTAAGTATGAAAAATGGTCAGATGTCACTTTTTTCAGTACTGTTGTAACTCCGAATGGTCACTAAATGAACTGCTGTAAACCAATGACTGCTTGTAGTAGATGCAACAGAAAAATTACCTATTGTTATAAATCATAGCTCTGACGTGGGGCACAGTGAGTAATGTTTCAGTCAGATGATGAATTTAAGATGTTACAAGGCCGTGAATTCTAGCCTTCTTGCATTCACCCTCTTTGGCTTCTACAGAAGGACAGACGGGGACCTAGAACTGAAAGCAAATCCATGAAGTAACAATTCGTTTGTTTTTTTGCTGCCCCAGTTTTTTGGGAGAAGTTCTTGAGTGTCCCCTCTGACCACTGCTGAATTCTTCTTTAGGTCATAAATGAAGACGAAAGGTTGAAAAAAGCTCTCCAACAGTATTTGCACTCTTGCAAATCTAAATGTACATAGCAGCTTTCGCGACTAATTTGCCATTCGCGTGCAGGGTTTGTTTAACTTTATTAATAACTATCTTGAGGTGGATTGTTTCCGTTTTTTTCCCCCACTTCACTCTTTTCAAACTCCAGGGAAGCACATGTCTCCGTTTCTATGAGAATAACCTTGAAGAACAGGAGGAAGAGCCACAACCAAGACGACAGTCAGAGAAGCAAAATCCCGAAACCAAAGCAGAAATGGAAACATCTCAGAGATACTTTGACAGTTGCAAGATTATTTTACTGTTACCTTATGAGAAAAATAGTTACTAGTATTTACAACTTTGGTTTCCTCAACTGTCCTAGCTTGAAGACCTCAATCGAGGCTTGTAAGATGGATTAAGAGTACAGTAACAGAATCTTGCAAGTCTGAAGGTGCCCCCCCCCCCGGTCTACAGGATAATTAAGGAGTGTCTAGTATGAGTTCTTTTCTCACATTACGTTTCTGCTCTAGATTCAGATTTCATTTTTTTGACCCTTTTCTTGATTGTGGCCCCTTGTCCTGGTCCTCAAGGTTATTCTCACACTCATAATCTTACCATTGAATTGTCTATAGCTGGCTAAAGAACTTGAATTATGATGTAGTGTAGCCCAGCTTGCCACCATTTAATAATACCAAACATGGCCTGCAAAAATATTGAGTGGCTGAGAATGATTATGGTGCAAAAGATTGGCTGAGAATCAGGAGACTGTGAGTTCTAGTCCCACCTTAGGCATGAAAGCCAGCTGCATAATTTTGGACCGATCACCAGGAAACCATGAGTTCTAGTTCTGCCTTAGTCATGAAAGCTTGCTGAGAAACTTTGAGCCAGTCCCTTTCAGCCCAATCTACCTCACAGGGTTGTTGTGAGGGAAGATAGAAGGAGGTGCTGGTGGTAGGTGTGTTCACCACAGTAAGCAAACAAACATTTGGGAACATTCCCATTCCCATTCTTTCCTTATAGCAATGAAACTCTTCAACGGTTTTAAGACAGTTACAGTGTGAAGAACTGCATAATACTTTTAAAGAAATCCACTGTCCTAGGTATTGTGGGCCATTGTCTTAATCAGCTTTGAAAAGAGGTTAGAAGCTCTAATTAAAAAAAGTCTGTAACAGTGATAAGCCATGATAGTTACCGGTTTAATTATATCATGACAGGTGACCGTGCTTGAGTTTCTTGCCCCATTAATGTGCTCTTTCGGTTGTTACCTTTATAAAATGGAAATTAAGATGGCATTTTAGAGGCATGCCAAAATAGTTTTCAAAACAAGCTCGGTTGCTGGTGACTTCTCAGATGTCTGTATTGTGAGGTTAACATTTTGCACAGGAAGCAAAGTTAATTGGCAGGCTCCGTTTATCTCTGCATTGTGAGCCAGGGATGTTGAAGTATTTCATTTTAAAACTGGCTGCCCAGACTAATGCAGAGATCAGTTTGCAGTTATCTGCTGGATTTATTTAGCTCTTTTTCCAATTTGGTGAGGCAGTTCTCGGCTTTAAACAAAACAAAAAACAAAAAAAACCCCCCAAAAAACAAAAAAGAAAGTGGGTTTTGAAATAAGAGACTTTCACCAATTGCATTTGGTGAGAAAACAAAACACATATTTGAATATTATTTTTCTTGCTCTGGTAAATCAAAGATGTTTGAGGAAATGTGTACACATGGAAGGAAATCTGATATCATTCAAACCCTAAGGCTACCAGATTTGGGCTGCATTAAAATCCCAAATAGGATTCATGACAGGAGTAAGAACAATGGGGTATGTAAGTAAGAAATGTATGCTTTCCCTTCATGCTGTGTTTCTGCTAATCCTGTCCAATTATTTGCACCAGAATGGAAATATCCATTAGTCCAAACTAAACATCTTTCTCATGTCCAATAGCATTTGCAGTTTGATGTAGAGGGTTCATGGTTGTAGGTACAGCTAGTGTTTGACTTACAACAGTTCGTTTAGTGATCATTCAAAGTTACAACAGCATTGTAAAAAGGGGGAAATGTTGATGATGATGATGATGATGATGATGATGATGATGATAATAGTTGTCAGAGCATGCACAGTCTTATTGCGCTGAGATAACCCAGGAGTAAACACAGTAAACAGTGGTCTATAGTAAATGGTGGTTTATATTACACTATCTACAATATCATACACCAGGAACAATATACATACACGTGTTAATACAGCAGGATCCAACACGCAGCAATTACAACAGGAATACAAAAGAGAGAGCACACATCTGCGGAGCCTTCCCTTTTATACAAAGCTCTTAAAGAGATACAGACCCTGCTTGCTCTTAAAGGGACATTGACCCTGCTAAGTCATTCCCGTCATTACATCTTACATTACATCAGCTAGTTAGATTCTAACATTACCTTGACAACAACAACAACAACGATGATGATGATGTTGGAAGGGACTTTGGAGGTCATCTAGTCCAACCCCCTGCTCAGGCAGGAAACCCTATACCATTTCAGGCTGTCCAGTCTCTTCTTAAAAACTTCCAGTGTTGGAGTATTTACAGCTTCTGGAGGCAGGTTGTTCCACTGGTTAGTTGTTCTCACTGTCAGAAAATGACTCCTTAGTTCTAGGTTGCTTCTCTCCTTGATTAGTTTCCATCTGTTGCTTCTTGTCCTGCCTTCAGGTGCTTTGGAGAATATGACTGGGTTTTTTTTCACACTTATGACCATTGCAACATTCCCATGGTCACATGATCAAAATTCAGCAGCTTGGCAATTGGCATATATATATGATCACGTGGAAATATGTGATCCCCTTTTATGACCTTCTGACAAGCACAGCCAATGGGGAAAGCCAGATTCACTTAACAACCATGTTAACAATTCTAGTGTTAAGTGATTCACTTAACATCTGTGGCAAGAAAGGTCGTAAAATGGGACAACATTCACTTAACAACTGTCTCACTTAGCAACACAAATGTTGGCCTCAGTTGTGGCCATAATCTAGTTTTCATCCTGATAAAATCAATCATTTGCCTTTCCAGAGTAGAGAAGAGTGAAATAGATTTACAGCTCAATGGATTAAAAGAAGCTTCTTTAGGGCTACCAGATCTGGCCAGCAAAAATCCACCTGATCACTCAAGGCCGGCAAAGATTTCTATGCCTGCCTTTGCTGCCAACTGATGGTCATTCAGTGGCTGATAATCCAGATCTGGTAGCCTTTTGAGAAACAGGTATTTTGTTTGAGATGTAGTATTATGAAGAGCTGGGATGAATTTCTCCTAACTGAGTCTCTCTCCAGATACACACACACACACACACACACACACACATTAATGAGTGTGTAGATGCTGGATTTTAGGGACTGCTTTGGATTTCCTACTGATGGGTAATTCCAGAGGGCAGCTAATTTTGTAACATATAGAACAGAAAAATAAGCCACTAACTTAACTAGAATAATTGGAATTCAGCTCTGCCCTTAAATCATATGAACAGCTTAGGGAATGTGTTGTCCCCGGAGCACACCCCTTTTTCCCTTAGCTTTTAATTCCCATGGAATTCCTTTAGTCTGGGAAGAAGCAGCTACTGCTGTTGCCTCTTTTCTCAAGCAACCTGCCTTACAACCGAATTTTAAAAGAGCTTCTTCTCCATACCTCAAAAGCTAAGCAATTATTAATGTGATACTGGAAAAACCAAAGAGATCATTGTCAATTTCAGAAAAGGCAGGCACAGCCACACTTTTCTGTGAGTTACTGATTCACCTGTGGAGATGGTTACCAGCATCAAATTCCTGGGTGTCCAGTTAACAAATAAGCTGGCTTGGTCACTCAACATGAGACACTGGTGAAGCGGGCACAGCAGCACCTGCATTTTCTATGTCGTATGAGAAAACTGCATCTTCCTTCCCCTGTCCTTACCACTTTCTACAGAGGGACAATCAAGAGCATCCTGTTATATAGTATCACAGTCTGGTTTGGAAGCATCACTGCTTCAGACAGGAAGGCGGTGCAGACAGTGGTGAGGATGGCTGAAAAGATCATTGGCAGTTCCTTCCCTTCCATCCAGGATGTCACATATAAGTGTTGCTTGAGCAGGGTCCACAAGATTGTCTGGGACACGACACATCCTCTCCACGACCTGTTTTCCTTGTTCCCTTCTGGGAGGAGGGGGCTTCGTAGTATCCGAAACAGAACATCCAAATTCAGTCACAGCTTTGTTCCATACAGTATTAACCTTGTGAACTCTGAAGCTTCCTCCTTCCATTATGTATTCAAGATGGACAGTGACTAATATTTATATGTTATCAACATGTAAGGGTATAGGTCTATACATATGTTGCATATAGTATGTTTAAATGTATGTTATGTATGTATGCATTTTGAAAGCAAGCAACTAAATTTCAGTTTTAATGTGTGCCATTGTGCCCACAGTAAAACTGACAATAAAGGTTATCTATCTATCTATACTCTTATCTGTCTAGCTGTTTCACAAGCTCTGGTCTTAACTTCCCAAGGGTTGTGCCAAAACACCATTAAATTTCTAAAAGCCCTTTGAGAGATGCACTAAGCAAGTGATGTCAGGCGTCTCACCAATTGCTGGAAGAATATGTCTCGATTTAATTACTATGGATTGGATTGTTTTTGCTCTGGTTCCAAAGTAGCAAATCCCTGGAAGATGGTCAGGACCACTGCTGTTTATAGCAAACAGAAGATGTGGCTTATCTCCTTGTAGCAACCTGGGTCCCAGAGATCAAGGCTTAATTAACTTGCAGTTTATGGAGGCTGAAATTGTACAGACTTTAGCAAACAGATTAATAATAGCAATAATAATAACAATGCCCCTGAAACAAAGAAGAGATAAAGGGGAGAGGGAAGGGATTACGAAGCCTAGGAACAAAGCACGCCAGCTCCACAGAGAGGTGAAAGTGCTCATTTCTCCAGGCAGTGTAGAAATGCATTTTGTCAGTTGTTGGGGCAGGCGGAGGCATCGCTAGACAAGTCCTTAAAAAGAAATTCTCTTTTTCTTTCTCTTTTATGAACGTGGAATGACTTGCCCGGTCACCTGTAGGCTCCTGAGGGAACACTGTGTTTTCTTCCAGACTTGAAGCAAAGCTTTGAATAGCAAGCTGTATCACAAAAATTCTGATAAGTTAAAATGTTACCGTGAAGCTTGATTCTAGTTGACACTAAGTGGGAAGGTGCAAACCAGATCAATTTAGCTTTCATTTCTGATCTCTTGACTGTCGAGGGTCATGGATATGACAGTCCCAAGATCTACTCGGTTGAAGTAGATGATCACCAAGGTCATCCGCAACTCTTACATTCTATTATTCTATGGCAGGTTGTACTTAAGTCCTCACAATGTGGTTATCTTTGATGCAAAGATAGCAACCATTGATGCAGTACTCAGAATGGAGATTGGATGGCTTACCATGACCTCAATACTATCTGGTCCATCTCTACAGCTCTACATCACCCTAAAACAACACATAAAGAGGGAAGGCAGGAGAAGGCAGCAAGAACATTAGGAATTACAAATCACTGCAGTGGCTTCACTCCTGAAATTTCTCCTCTGGGCTACATTTTCTTTAATCTCTGTGGAGCTATATGTTTTATTCCTAAACCTGATTCTTAAATTCTAAGATTATGAATTGTTGAATGCTAGGAGGCAGCGCAGATTTTTTTTGATTCTTGTTCTGCACTGCATCCTTTTCGGCTTCCAAAAAGTGAGAGGAATCTGTCCTTTTAATTCTTAGCAAGCTATGTTTGGAGGTGTCTCTTTCTCTACTTAATGAGCATCATTGCTGCCGGGGGTTTGGCAAAGCAGCATTTTGAGCCAAAGCTACTGAGTCACTTAAACGGAAGCGGAGAGTAAAACTATGGCAACATATCCTCACTCATCTCTTACTTGCTTAGAGCGAGCAAGTCAATCACATCTCTTGAACCTTGCATCTAAAGCATTTAGCATTGATATGTAATCATAAGCCTGCCATCATAGACCAATTGCGTGACATGTTCAATTTTATATTATTTTATTTCTGGCCTGGCAGAAGGTTTAAGATTATAATTAGCACACATTGTTCCTTAAAAGCATTTTTCAGGGACTGGTGGTTTCTCCCATTAAACCTTATAATGCAGGTGTGATTCTTCTTTCTTCTCCATCTCTTCCTTTGCTTTTGGGAGGGAAAGAAAACTTCAAATAAGAAAGCAGCAACATTATTGTGATGCTAATTGCTGAAAATGCATACTGTGTTTTTTTTCTTTGTTGAGGGACAAGTGCCGCAATAAAAAAAGGAGAAAGAATAGGGCTGAGACAATTAGTCCAGATTTGTGAGTGGCGTGACAGAAAAAAAAAATGCAGCAGCTTCTTCTAGACAACAACAACAACAACAACAACAACAACAACAACAACAATAATAATAATAATAATAATAATAATAATAATGGGGAATAATAATAATAATAATAATGGGGAAATGGGGGAGGTAGTTGTTGAACCCCTGTCATGGTCAGATCATTCACTCCTCAGGATGGACTTCCGGACCGCTCCCCCCCGCCGCAGGGAGGAGGAACCGCCTAGATGGTTCCGCCCCAGGCGCCTGATGGACCCGGAGAGGTTCCTGACGGAGCTTGGGCCATATCCTGAGGACCTAGTTCACGATTCGGTTGACNAGGACTGGCCTAGGGGTATTTTAAAGGGGTTTTAAATTAAATTTTTAGTAGAAGCGGCCAAATTTGAATAGTTATTTTTAATCTTTTTTAAATTTTGTATTGTACTGTACCATTGTTTTAAACTGGCTGTAAGCCGCCCTGAGTCCTCCGGGAGAAGGGCGGGGTATAAATTTAATAAAATCAAAATCAAAATCAAAGAGCAGGCAAAATAGCAGTGGGAACAGAAGTGACTTCTTGTGGGAATCTTGCAGAGAGCCTCAGAAATGTCTCCCCTCCCTCCCCCTCCCCTCCCTTCTCCTCTCCTCTCCTCTCCTCTCCCTTCCCTCCCTCCCTTACTTCCTTCCTTCCCAGCAGACAGGTAAGTAGCTCTACTCAGTGGGGGAGAGAGTGGGGATTTATCTTTAATGTGGCTTAGCAGGGAATAGACCACTGTTAACAACATTTCTGGCAAAACATCCCTCTAGTATAATTGCAGATGCTTGAATAGATCATGCTCACAAAATGCTTCTTTAAACTGAACCCCTGTCCGTCTCATTCCTTTTCAGCACAACAATGCAAACTTGAATAGCAAAAGCTTGTTGGTTTCAGGAAGTGTGTAGTTTGTACAAGGCAAATTGGCCCTGCAGAAGAATTGGAATGGGTTCCTATACTACCGGTATGCTTCTCTTGAATCATGCTGCCTGAGCAGGGGGCTGGACTAGAAGACCTCCAAGGTCCCTTCCAAACTCTTGTTACTCTGTTAGATTATCTCTTCTATCTTTATTTTTTTTAGGACTCCACCATTTCTCCCACTCCCTTCTTCCAACCAGTGGCAGGTTCAGTTCCTCTGGTTGATAATGTTGACAGCCTATTTTATTCTGGCAGTTCCTCATCACTAGTTAGAAGGGGGGTCTTCAAACTTGGCCCTTTTATGACTTGTGGACTTCAACTCCCAGAATTCCTCAGCCACAAGTCATAAAAAGGCCAAGTTTGAAGACCCCTGAGTTAGAAGCTGATGCTCCAAGGTCCGTGATGGCTTGAAATAAAGTTTAGATCCAGGCTGTGAATTATTCTAGGAGCAGCCCCAATCTCTCTCCACTATGATGGTGGCATTTCATATCAACAGCTTTGCAGCTGCCGAGCTGCTAAATTTGAACTTCAGAAGGATAATTATTTTGAAGGCACCAATGGCAGCAGCTCCGTAGTTAAGGCTTTATTGAGATTTGTGCTCAGAGCAGGTCTAAAATCCCCCAGCTTCACACTTTAATGATTGAATTCAGTCTCTGGATTTAGCATTGTGGACTGCACAGAGGAAAAGTGATACCGGTGTGCTCCTCTCAGAGTTAAATTATTGACTAACTTCCCACCCCCCCACCCTTGAAAAATATATCTCAGAAAGCTTCTTGCCCAAACTCTATGACTTTGTTTCCTGCATTCTCCTGGGAGCTTTGATTTGGGGGACTCACAAATCACAACAATCATCCCCTCTCAAAGCTACCAAAAACATTTCCTTAGATCTGACTCCTGACTGGTAGAAATTTTTCAGCAAATATGTGACACAGAAGAGCATTGTTGTGGCATGGAGACTCTGGGGATTTCTGCCCCTGCTGTAATATTTAGCAGAAGGTAGATATTTTGATGTTAGAAAATATGTAAGACCAAACTCTTCCATTGTCAGTCTTAAACCTCAATGTTTGGGTTGTTAAGTTACTATGTTAATCCTGATGCCAGGCATTTTGGGGAGGGAACTCAATGCAGGTGATAACAAGGATATTTAATTATACTGTATATTATCGATTGTCACACAGTCCACCAGATGTTCAGACTGGATTGGCATTTTTGTCCACCTATCGAGTCCTTTTCAAGGACCTGGGATAGGCAGATGTGGTTGTCTGGTGGTGTTGAAGGTATCATAGCTGGATGTCAGCTATTCCAAGTAAAGCTGCCTTTTGCAATTGACTGATGGGGATTTTGTCAATGCCAATGGTGTTCAAGTAGTGCTCCAGTTATTTTTGGGATTGTATCCAAGGCACCTATTACTATTGATGCTACAGATAGTTGCCTTACAGCAGTTCATTTACTGACCGTTCACATTTACAATTGGCACTGAAAAAAAGGGACTTATGGGCATTTTTTACATTTACATCTGTTGCAACATCCCCAGGGTCACGTGGTCAAAATTCCGATGCTTGGCAATTGATTTCTATTTATGACAGTTGCAGTGTCCTGGGATCATGTGATCAACTTTTGCGAACCCCCGACAAGCAGAGTCAGTGGATCATAAAATGGAGCAAAACTCACTTAACAATTGTCTTGCTTGAGAACTGAAATTTTGGGCTTAACTGTGGTCATAAGTCAAAGACTAACTGTATATTATATTTTTATTGAAGTTATTTTATGCTTTTCTCATAACGAATCCTAGCCCCCAAAGTCCCTAAGACCTTAGCACTAATTATCTGCTCTCCAAAGTTACTTCTTCTAATGTCCAAATATGCTGTTACATTTCAGTAAAAAAAGAACTTACTACTGCAGAGAGAAATGATCAGTTTGTCCCCTATTAAGGTCTCCTCTCTCTGAATTCTTGTCGTATTATCTGTCTGTTGCTCAGATGTGTTTGCCACTGAAGTGTTTCCAGTAGTCTGCTATTTATATTTGTTTCCAATCAAAACCCTTTTCCTATTGATGTACTGTGACAAAGGATGTCTTGATGCTTCATCAAGCTACTTCTCCTTCCCAGTATCATTATTTTTCCCAAAAATAAAAATAAAATAGTATGAGATAGAAGATAATATTGTCTTTGCCTGGGAAGGTCGTAACTCAATGGTAGTGCTCATCCTGTGCATGCACAAGATCTCAACTACCTTGGCTGACATCTTCAGTTGAATAGTGATGGGTATCACTCGTGAAGAATCAGGACCACCCATTAAGTTCCAGTTAAGACGATTTATTGCTTAAGCCTGTACACAAGAATCTAGTCAACTAACAATCAGCACTAAATTGGGGGTAGATAAGAATCCATGGAACTCAAGGGAAACTAGACTTAAATCACTGGTGGGATCCAATAACCTATACATTGCACTATGGCAGGACATAGTGGGAATCCAGCCCGAGTCATGTGATACATTTTCACTGTTCCCAATGTTTTTGTGGACTGTTGAAAACTTGTCATGAGTTGATATTGATTTGACAGCATAAAATAAAATAAATCCCTACCTAAAAAAAAGGTCAGTGGTTTCATACAAGGCTGTTTGAAACCGTTATGAAGTAATACATCTTTCATTGAATGTTGTTAGTTGTAGATGTTGAATTAATGGTTCTATATCACTCTTTTCTTTCAAAGATTATGTTTATTTCTCAACTGTGAGTTGAGTTATCTCTTTGTTTTCATAAGTGGGTTCTTATAGATGCATTCTGGCCTTTATCTACAAATGCGGATAATAACAGAGCACAAATATCTTCACAGTTATTAATCTAAACAGGTTGCATGAATGAAAACAACAAATCAGTTATTCCATTGCAGCATGTGCGGGGAAGAAAGAGAGAAGTTTAGTATTTTGAGAGCAAAATGCAACAGTGTTCAAATACTTTCAAAGGCACTAAAGGAGACCTTAGAGAGAGATCCGAAATGTGTGAAGGACGGACGTGAAAGTGATGGAAGAAATCTGGTGATGTTGTGTTGCTAAGGCATATACTGTAACTTAGCAAGAAAAGGAGAACAAACAGAATATAGAAACAATGTTTTCAGCCGCAATACTAGACCTTGATAAAGAATATTTATTTTTTTTCAAAAACTGGTAACTAAGGACCCTAATACTTTTCAGATATTGCTGCTCTCCAATGCTAGGCCAATGGTGATGATAATGAGAATTGAACTGCACAATCACCAGCTGTCTTCTTTACAGGGAGTTGAAAATACAGCTTCAGCTGACTATAATAACAATAGACCTCTATTTTCCATGCTGAAGGTTCCTGCATATCATATCCAGAAAGGGCTCACAATAAACATACCTTGTCTGATGTATTGAAGAGATCTGTAGGTATTGAACTATATGGTTGGGATGGCTCAGCATAGACAATTTCTTATATTTATTGGACAAAGAAAGTCTGTTAAGAGTACTACAGATCTTTAGGGGTCTCTGATTTGACCTTATTTCCCTGTAACCACAGAAAGTCATTGTCATAAAGGGGAATATTTGTAGGTCAGGGTTGAAATGAGAGGTCCTTGATGCTCTCTGAGCTTGGTTGTTTTCTTGCAGAGATTTTGTTACCCAAATTAGGCAACATCATCATTGCTAGTCCCATCACCACTAGTCAGTCCAAAGGTGCTTTTTCAAAAGGCAACTGGACTTTGGTTTTTCCTTGAAGACATTTCACTTCTCATCGAAGAAATTTCTGAATGAATGGTGAAGGATGGAAGAATTCATATTCCTTGCAGTCATCTGGTTGTTAGCACTCTTTCTGAGAGTCTTTGAGGCCACCTGGAGGTTTATCTGTGCCTCAAGGTCATCTGAATCAGAGTGCAAATGGGTGTGGAACCTTCTTGGAACTGCTAGAAGGACTGTGTTGTAAACAGAGGGGGAGGGATATGACACCACCTGTCTCCTGTTTACAACACAGTCCTTTCAGCAATTCCAAGAAGGTTCCACACCCATTTGCACTCTGATTCAGGTGACCCTGAGGGCACAGATAAACCTCCAGGTGGCCTCAACGACTCTCAGAAAGAATACTAATGACCAGATGACTGCAAGGAATATAAATCCTTCCATCCAGTGCAGGAAAACAATGCATTGGAACTGAAGAAGGAGAAACATAAATTCTACCATATCTTCAAGTTTGCTCACTCACTGACTATCAGCAATCAGCCAGGGTGACCCTTCCTGAATTACAATGAAGATTTAGTTCCTAGCCATGTTTGTCTAAGTCTCCGAGGTGCATCAGCTTTTGTGTCTCTCTTGGAGAGCCTGATAACTATTGTTCAACAATATTGAACCAGAGGCATTGATGCTCAGGTTCATTATCTACTTAAACCTGGCAGGTCCAACCTTCCAGGAAGGAGATTGCCTCATCATGGCCCCCATTTTGTGATTAAGGAAGTCTCACCTCCATCAATGACATCAGGTACCACCGACAAGATGCTGTCAGCCTTCCAAATCTGTTCGCTTAAATGGAGTTAAGTATTTCCTGTTAAAAAACCTTCCCCTCTCGCCCCTTCAGGATATCGAAGGAAAAAAAGAAAAGATAGCTAAAGGAGAACATACATGATTGCTATAGAAAGATGGGCCCTTCTTGCTATAGAAATCGTGTATGTTCACACCTTTAGCCATCTTAGAGATGTCTATTGTTAGGAGATAGTTTTGTGTTTTTCACTTGATTGATGATACTTTTGATAGCCAATGACCAAAGTAACATTCAGTCTTTCTGTTTACTTCAGTCCCCTTTTAGCCCCCACTGAAAAGGAGAGGGAGGACCCCTTAAGATGAGATGCTTTGTTTTCCTAGATGACAAACCAGCTAGATCAGGGGTCTTCAAATGTGGCCCTTTTATGACTTGTGAACTTCAACTCCCAGAATTCCCCACCCAGGCACTGAGGAATTCTGGGAGTTGAAATCCATGTCATAAAAGGGCCAAGTTTGAACCCCCTGAGCTAGATTATCCCTGATAACTTTTGTATAGAATAAAGGCTGGGAGTTCATGCACAGCCAGCATGTCAGCAACCCCCACGGCACTCTTCAGATTATCATCCTGTTTCTCTGCTAGTGCACAGTGCTCTCCTAGGCTCTTATTATGGTCAGCTATGTGCCATGTCTAGACAATTCAACTTTGGACCTTAGGGATCCACTGGCGATTGGAGAGGTGACATTTGCTTTCCTCTGCTCATCTTGCATCAGTAGCCCAGCAGGATGGTGCTCAGTTTCCTTCTGTTTATTTTCCATGCTGCAGAATAGATAAAATAGAACTTCACTAGCTCTTTCAAAGACAAATCCCATCGATGTGTTTGTTCCTCCATGGCAAGTGGGTGAGCGTAATTGTCTGCAGTGTACATTGTGTAGCGAAGCAGGGTTTTCTAAGCTGCCTAATGCCGGCTTACAGATTCTCCTTTAACCTGAAAAAGAGGCATGTTATGAAAACAAAGGAATTTGTTCAGGGTACTTCTGACCTACTTGGAGATTGAGTGCAAAGTTAAAATGGCTTGGTTTTTTTTTTTTTTTTTTTGGTTTTTTTTTTAAAAGGCCATCATTTAGAGGCAAAAGAATACAGAAAAATGACAACCGACCTGATGAAAAAGCATCTTCCTTTTCAGGGAAAGCCAAAATGCCAGGAGCATTTTATACTGAGAGGGAAGAGATGACCATCTCATTGCACTCATACCTATAAGCTAACAGAGACCCAAAATGTATGCAAGAAATAAAAGGGCAAGGTACAAAATAATGAAATGAAAACATATAGAAAAGGAATCTAAAACGGTATCATAAGGGGTCTTATAATGATGATGATGATGATGATGATGATGATGATGATGATGATGATGATGATGATGATGATAAAATTGGAAGGGACCTTGGAGGTCATCTAGTCCAACCCCCTGCTCAGGCAGGAAACCCTATACCAAATGGCTGTCCAGTTTCTTCTTAAAAAACTTCCAGTGTTGGCGCATTCACTGCTTCTGGAGGCAGGTTGTTCCACAGGTCAATTGTTCTAACTGTCAGGAAGTTTCTCCTTAGTTCTAGGTTGCTTCTCTCCTTGATTAGTTTCCATCCGTTGCTTCTTGTCCTGCCTCCAGGCGCTTTGGAAAATAGCTTGACTCCCTCTTCTTTGTGGCAGCCCCTGAGATATTGGAACACTGCTATCATGTCCCCCCTCCTTTAGAAAAGGAATCTAAAATGGTATCATAAGGGGTCTTATTATCCAATTGCTCATGGTATTATAAAAGATATAGGAGCCCTGGTGGTGCAGTGGTTAGAATGGAGTAGTGCAGGCTAATTCTGCCCACAGCCTGGAGTTCGATCCTGATGGGGCTCAAGGTTGACTCAGCCTTTCATCCTTCCAAGGTCGGTAAAATAAGGACCCGGATCGTTGGGGGAAAAATGCTGATATTGTAACCGCTCTGTAGATTTATACACCACTCCATAATGCTGTAAAGTAGGGTACAAGTCTAAGTGCTATTGCGATTGCTACATTCAATTTGAATCTGTGACGCAGGTCTTCCCAACAACTGTGGGAATAGGGCCTGACCTCTGAGTTTCCAAGTCTTCCATGATTGTGAACGCTTGTGAATGTGCCATGCTCAATTAATTGGGAGTCATGAACTTTTGCCCTTGTAGCATTCACAAACACACAAAATCATGGGAGTGACACTAGCTAGTTGGAAATGATCTTTGGGAAGAGGAAGAAAGCCCCATGCTGGCAAACAGAAGGAGCAAACAGAAAACCAGCAGCAAGGGAAAGCAAAGGAAGAAGAAAATGGTGACGGAGAACAAGAAGTTGCGGAGAAGGAATAGGAGGTGGCCCTTTTAATGGGGAGCTTCGGGAGCCAGAGACCCAGAAATGCTCTCTCGCTCTCTCTCTCTCTGAAGTATTCAAATGAGATTGCAGCCTCAGATTGGTATGCATTAGGCTTGACTCAATGAAAATTAACATGTAATTGCTTCAAATGAAGTAAGTGAGGAGGTAATCTGTTCTTAAATTGGATTCACAGGATTCTGTGGTGCCATAATGCAGCTGTGAAATGAAATATATGTTAAGGATGATGTCCTCAAGGGCAGAATGGGGGGGGGGTGGATGAAAGGAGGGGATGAAATTGGAATGTGAAAATGGCCCTCCTTCCTTTTCTTCTTTCACCCTTTGTTGGCAACGCACTTCTGAAGAAGGTAAAGGTCTACAGCCACCTAGATCTAGATGGCTCACTGGGGTTATCACCACCATTCTCGCTTGGAGAATAGAAATGAGGCGTCTTAGTCAAGGGCCGCCATTTTGGAATCTCCTTTGGTTTTTTTCCCTTAAAATTCAAGCTCTCTAGATTAGATAGATAGATCTATCTATCTATCTATCTATCTATCTATCTATCTATCTATCTATCTATCTATCTATCTATCATCTATCATTTTAAGGGGAAAAAACCAAAGGAGATTCCAAAATGGCGGCCCTTGACTAAGACGCCTCATTTCTATTCTCCAAGCGAGAATGGTGGTGATAACCCCAGTGAGAAACTTGCTCAGGGTCATTTGCTTGTTTGGGGTTTTTTTTCCCCTCCAAAGAATGATTAGGAGTTCCTTCAAAGTTCAATTCTGCAGCAGTTTTCGTCCTAACCTTTTCAAACGTTGCACCTCAGGTAAACACCATCCTCTCGGTGGTATCAAGGTGAGCTTGATTTAACTGATGTTTTCAAATATTTGGAAGTCAGGAGGGAAGAGGAAGAAACCTAATCAACATTGACTAAGGAGGAGCTCAGGTGTTGGATACATAGGATAAATATTACCAGTCCTAATCGGACGTGCCCAGGAGCTGGTATGGGGCAGGAAATCAAACAGGAGGGACCTGAAAGAATGAATATACCTGGCACTCAGCCATATGTTAACCTGATTTTGGTGTTGCATCTCATCTCCCCACATCCCTTTGCTCTTCTGATACCAGAGATTGGTATGCAAACCCTGCTGATTTCTGTAATAAATCCCTTGTTTGCTCAGTTGATGCTACTGCTCTCCTGGTACACATATGCCAGTGAGTTTCGACTGCAGGTGTGATAAGAGATAATGGAGCAACTTGGACCCAGCTCCCTAAACGGGTCCCTCCTCGGATATTCATACATGCATAATGTGAGGGACGTTTTCCCGCTATCCTCCAAGAATCCCAGAGATATAAATCTAAAATAAGTGGATTAAAAAGTGAACTCAGCCAGGCAGCAGGGCCCCTGAAGAGATGACGGAATGAATATGGGACCCAAAGCAGCAGAGTTTTGTTTTTAATCAATTCTGTAGCCAGNAGAGAGAGAGAGAGAGAGAGAGAGAGAGAGAGAGAGAGAGAGAGAGAGAGAGATAGGTAGGTAGGTAGGGATGGATAGATAGATAGATAGATAGATAGATAGATAGATAGATAGATAGATAGATAGATAGGTAGATAGATCTATATCTATCTATCTATCTATCTATCTATCTATCTATCTATCTATCTATCTATCTATCTATCTATCTATCTATCTATCTATCTATCTATCTATCTATCTATCTTGAATTTTAAGGGAAAAAAACCCAAAGGAGATTCCAAAATGGTGGCCCTTGACTAAGACGCCTCATTTCTATTCTCCAAGCGAGAATGGTGGTGATAACCCCAGTGAGAAACTTGCTCAGGGTCATTTGCTTGTTTGGGTTTTTTTTCCCCCTCCAAAGAATGATTAGGAGTTCCTTCAAAGTTCAATTCTGCAGCAGTTTTCATCCTAACCCTTTCAAACATTGCACCTCAGGTAAACACCATCCTCTCAGTGGTATCAAGGTGAGCTCGATTTAACTGATGTTTTTAAATATTTGGAAGTCAGGAGGGAAGAGGAAGAAACCTAATCAACATTGACTAGGGAGGAGCTCAGGTGTTGGATACATAGGATAAATATTACCAGTCCTAATCGGACGTGCCCAGGAGGTGGTATGGGGCAGGAAATCAAACAGGAGGGACCTGAAAGAACGAATGTACCTGGCACTCAGCCATATGTTAACCTGATTTTGGTGTTGCATCTCATCTCCCCGCATCCCTTTGCTCTTCTGATACCAGAGATTGGTATGCAAACCCTGCTGATTTCTGTAATAAATCCCTTGTTTGCTCAGTTGATGCTACTGCTCTCCTGGTACACATATGCCAGTGAGTTTCGACTGCAGGTGTGATAAGAGATAATGGAGCAACTTGGACCCAGCTCCCTAAATGGGTCCCTCCTCGGATATTCATACATGCATAATGTGAGGGACGTTTTCCCGCTATCCTCCAAGAATCCCAGAGATATAAATCTAAAATAAGTGGATTAAAAAGTGAACTCAGCCAGGCAGCAGGGCCCCTGAAGAGATGACGGAA
The DNA here is from genome assembly GCF_001527695.2 of Protobothrops mucrosquamatus. Lineage (NCBI taxonomy): Eukaryota > Metazoa > Chordata > Lepidosauria > Squamata > Viperidae > Protobothrops > Protobothrops mucrosquamatus. The sequence goes on from NW_015387417.1 coordinate 106,013, forward strand.
TGAATATGGGACCCAAAGCAGCAGAGTTTTGTTTTTAATCAATTCTGTAGCCAGCTAAGATTTTGCTAGTGTTTTGAGGCAGACAAGCAAACAGAGTTCTTTTAGGGACTAAGAGAATTTTGCTTTATCCAGTTTCTACAGATGAAGAAATCTTCTATCACATTGGAGTGTGTTTTATTTTTCTTTTGCTTTTCTCCTTTTTTTTTGAGTCTGTCGTGGCAATGAAGTTGGGTATCTATGAGAAGACGTATTTTTCAATACAGGGCAGATTCTGATGAACACCTACTAGACTCTGGTTGGGCAAGTTGGCCATTGCCCATTCTAAATCTGACACTCCCTGCATCCCACCAACTCATGGTGGAATTCTTCTCCGGGTCTTTAATTGTGAAAAGGAATCACTTCAAGATAACTTGTCTCTTGGGGTCCTTGGTGCTCTCTGAGCTTGGTTGTTTTCTTGCACACGTTTCGTTACCCATCATCAGTGCTAGAAGGAAGTGGGGTTAGAGGTGTGGTGGTGGTGGTGGTGGTGGTGGTGGTGGTGGAGGAGGAGGAGGAGGAGGAGGACTGTGATATCCTTGGTGCTCTCTGCGCTAGATTGTTTTCTTGTAGACATTTCATTACCCAACTAGGTAACATCATCAATGCTAGAAGGCAGCAGAGTTTCTGTTTATATATACAAGTGGCTTGCCCTGTCAGTGTTGGTGAGAATGACTTTGGTAGTTCCTAGAACAAGCTGTTGATTACTGTCTTCTCTTTGAAAAATTCTGTGTGAGCTGACCGGAATCATTCTGCTTGCGGAGAAATATGTTTAATAAATAAACACAGATTCCCGTACCTCTCAAAATACTAACCTAAGCAAGCTTGGCAACGAAAGAATGCAATTGGTTTTGCACTTTGACGAAACACAGTTCTTCCGAAGGTTGTTTTCCCCCCTTTTTTTATTATGAGTGTAGAATTCTTCTTTTGTTTTAAAAAAAAATCTGTGCCCCTTGCCTTGTGGCAACTGCTGTGCCACCTCGCACTGCATACTCTGAACGGCACCACTACATTCTGTTCCTCTTCAGTGCTATCAACTCCGCCGCTCTGCAATTACTTGCCCAACCTGACCCCCAGCATTTTGTGCCATCCTTGCTCTCTGAAAAAATCCATTTAGGACTTAAAAAAATAAAAAATAAAATAAAAATACCCACTCGGTTATGATGATTTCCCATTATATATTTAAGCTGAGTGCCTCACATCTGATCGCAGCGGTTGAGCGTGGCCCTGCCTGAGCTTTGCGCCTAGTTAAATGCGGTTTCTTTTCGCTGCCCCCCCTCCCTCCGGTCTCTGCAGTTATTGAAAGAGATGCAATGACTTTATTTGCAGGCCATTAGTGTCAACTACACAAAACAGACATAGAATTTATTTAGGGGAATGGCTCATAATTGAGAGAGTTCAGGACTCACTGAAACATTGACAACTGAGAAAGTAATGGGAAAGGGGGTGACCGTTGTGTCTGAGAGGACAACGGAACATAGGCATTTATCGGCACTGGCCTTGAAACATTATAGGTTAAACTGGTGCATACTGGGTGAAAGCCACAGTGTATAATGATATGTTAAATTAGTGCTTGATTTCAGGGTTAAAGGGCTGGATTTCATCCAGGGAGACTCAGGTTGAAGTCCCCAAATGACCAGAGAGTTCATTGGTCAATCAAAATTCAAAAGTCTAGTAGCACCTGTACAGATTGAATAACAAGACACACAATTTTGTGAGCTCCAGCTTACTTTGTGCTATACATGGAGTAGAGTGGAGTAAGCCATAGCTCATGAAAGCATATGTCTTTGACTAGAATGCGACATGGTGCTACCAATTTTGGGCTGTTGTAGACTAACCTCGCTCTCTTTCTACAATGTATTCAGGAACTCACTGCCTCTCTCAGCCCAGCTTACCTTCCAAGGTGGTTGTAGAGATAAAATGACGATTGTATATTTACCGTTTTGTGCTTTCAAGAGAAAAGATAGGATATAAACACACTGAACTTTCCAGAGGGGAAAAAATGGGATACACGATATATTAAGGATAGACACTAGCTCAGGCTTTTACCATCCTATTGCTAAGCCAACACAAAGCATTGAAACTATTTTATTATAGAATATCATAACAGAATCTTGAAATCCAGCAGAGTGCTTCTCTGCCCCTCTTATATATAAGAGAATCAAGGTAGGGTCATCTTGAATTTTTCTTTCTCCTCTCCTCTCCTCTCCTCTCCTCCCTCTCTCTCTCTCCCTCTCCCTCCCACCCTCCCTCCTTCTATCTCTCTGTCTCTCTCTCTCACACACACACCTCTTCTCTTCTTTTTTCATCTTTTGCATTTATTTATCAAACCTTTATGGCCTCCCATCTCACAGAAAGCAACTCTGAGCAACATACAACTATTCATTTTTCTTGCTGGGAAGCTCAAGGTTTTGGCAGTTCCTGAGGGTCAGCCGTGCTTCTCAGACACATCAGCTTGAGGCCAGCTTCTGCCAAAGCAAAACTGACAGTAGTCTTTACAGCTTCATCTGGATTTTGTGTGTCTCTGTTAAAAGGACAAAATTTAGAGGTATGTTGAGATAGCCAGCGAAGTCAGGGAGAAAAGGAGGAAATTAGGGGAAGACACTATGAATTTGAGAGGCACGATGGCTCAGTGATTCAGGAGGCTAAGCTTGTCAGCTGGCAGCCCGAGCTCAAGACCCAAGCGCCACGTGATGGGGTGAGCTCCTGTTCCTTAGCCCAGCTCCTGTCCACCGAGCAGTTCTAAAGCATGCAAGTGCAAGTAGATAAATAGGTACCACTTCTCTGGGAAGGTAACAGCGTTCCATGCACCTTGGTATAGAGTCATTTTTGCCACATGATGATGGAAATTGTCTTCATACAACACTGGCTCCCTTGGCCAAGAAACGGCGATGAACACCACGCCCATGAGTCGGACACGGCTGACAGGGGAACCTTTACCTTACTATGAGTTTACCAAACAGATATATGAAAGACTAAGTTAGAGCCCTTCCCTTTCTCAAGATGATATCATTCCTTCTCTCTCTCCCCCCCCCCCTTTTAAATCCACAAGGCAGTCCAGTTTTCCAAGATGTTTGATTATCGCAGGACGACAGTAGCCCCACGAAGGCAAGGATTTGTCAGCCAGACTGCTGAAACTCACAGGGCTCTGCTCCAAATATTGCCGACTGTTTTTGTTTGTTTTAATCTGGAAATCAATTTCCTCGAATCTGGCATCACGAAAGATTAGGACACATATATGTGAAGCCCATCTTTGCAGTGCAGGAGCCCACTGTTGCACATTTAATGTCTGCTGTTATTTTTCTGTCAGCGTAATGGTATCGCGTTCCCAGCACAAAGGCAATAATGGAGAAATGTGATAGTTGACAAGTTATCTGTCACAGGCATTCAGGAAGAGAAGCGTATGAGATGCCACGTTCAGTCCCAGGCTTGGTTTTTTGTTTTTTAGATTAGAACATGATGTGCCAGAATCCATCGCGTGTATAATCACATTTATGGATTTATAAAATTTAAGGGTCACCTTTTGGTCCATTTCTTTTTTCTTTTTTCTTTCTTTCTTTTTTTTAAAAAAAAAAACCCCACCCGTGTGCTTCTAGATAGTTAACAAGATGGTAGGAAATATTTGAAAATGTTCTGGTTATTCTAGAGATGTTCCTGCCAGCTGTCAGCTGTTGAACCTTTAGAAAAAGTTTTATTTTTATTTTTTTTCCCCAGTGCCATCTGAAAGTGACACAACATCATCAGGCGACATTATTATTCCCAAGAGGACTCATGAAAAATGCTGTTCTTTGTTCTCTGATTTGGGAGTAACAATGGTGACAAAAAGGACACAGAAATGAGGCCTATTTTTTCTCCCTCTTTTCCTCCCTTGCTTTGTCCTCTGGGCCCTAGCTCAGAAATTTTCTTATTCTTAAGTACAGCCCAGAAAGAAACTTTTTCCCCCACAATACAAATGCAAATTCCTAGATATTTGTATATAATGATGATGATGATGATGATGATGATGATGATGATGATGATGATGATGATAAAGTTGGAAGGGACCTTGGAGGTCATCAAGTCCAACCCCCTGCTCAGGCAGGTAACCCTATACCATTTCGGACAAATGGCTGTCCAGTTTCTTCTTTAAAACTTCCAGTGTTGGAGCATTCACCGCTTCTGGAGGCAGGTTGTTCCACTGGTTAATTGTTCTAGCTGTTAGGAAGTTTCTCCTTAATTCTAGGTTGCTTCTCTCCTTGATCAGTTTCCATCCGTTGCTTCTTGTCCTGCCTTCAGACGCCTTGGAGAATAGCTTGACTCCCTCTTCTTTGTGGCAGCCCCTGAGATATTGGAACACTGCTATCATGTCCCCCCTTGTCCTTCTCTTCATTAAACTAGACATGCCCAATTTCAGCAGCCGTTCCTTATATGCTTTAGCCTCCAGTCCCCTAATCATCTTTGTTGCTCTTCTCTGTACTCTTTCCAGAGTCTCAACATCTTTTTTACATCGCGGTGACCAAAACTGGACGCTAGGTTTACACCATATGATCAAGCATCTTTGAGACACACCTTAGAAAAGGGCTCTCCAAACTTGGCAACTTTTAAGACTTGTGGACTTCAACTCCCAGAATTCCCCAACCAGCCAGCTGGGGAATTCTGGGAGTTGGTCCACAAGTCTTAAAGCTGCCAAGTTTGGAGTCCACTGCCTTAGAATTAAATGCATGTAACCAGGTCAGTTAAGAACCAAATAGCTACCTATGCTCTACTGAACTTTAATAAATATTGAAGTTCATTTTTTTTTCCATTTTGGGCATTAGGCTTGTGCAACCAGTTGGTTACTTTATGGATCAGTGCATTGTGCAAATGCAGAACAAGAGTGAGCTTAGCAGCCAAGCAGGTTTTTATGGTTTGCCATCAGTATGAAGATTGTAGTTGGTGTCAAGGTGTTATCGGAAAGCGTCTACCTCACCATTGCACATCAGCGCTCCAATGTCTGCCTAAAAGTGGCAAAGTGTACATCTTTGTCACCAAATGGTAGGAAGTGCACAAAGATGTAATCATGAGAACTTTTCCCAAGGCTAGACCGATAGTGAAAACGTTCTGAAGATCTTCAGGGAAAGTGTAGCAATCTTGGCCAGGATTTCAAGAAACCTAGCTATTCCTGTAGATTTTTTACCCTTTCCTGGGTGGGAAGAAGCACAATTTAATTTAGCAATCAAAGGGAGGTTTTGCTCTGCTCCTTTGCCAAGCCTGATTAATATTATCCGTTTCTTTTGTGTCCTGCTGGGTTGAAACAATCCATCTCCCTCAGCCCAACTTCCTGGAGTAGAAGTAATTTGCATAAAAGGGAAGAACATCTTGGGAAAGAATACCTCTTAGGGGTGGGTATGTTTTACCTTTCCCTAAGAAATATCTGATTCTGCTATCCTGTACAGAGATAGGAAAAGAGGCTTGAGAAATTATTTGGCGGAACCTCTAAGACTGGATTAACGATTTGTTATAGGTAATCCTTGACTTAACAGCCATTCAAGGTTCAATAACAGAGGGAAAAAAGTGACTTACAGCTGGTCCTCACTCCTATGACCGTTGCAGGATCCCCATAGAAGTGTGATCAAAATTCAGATGCACGGTGACTAGTTTATATTTATAATGGTTTGCAGCATCCCAGGTCATGTGATCACCACTTGAGATCTTCCCAGGCAGCTTCCAGTGATTCACTTAGCAATTTCAGTGATTTGCTTAGCAACCGTGGGGGGAGAAAGTCATAAAATTGGGTGCAACTCACTTCACAACCACCACCTTTCTTAGCAACAGAAATTCTGGTCCCAATCCTGGTTGTAAACTGAGGATCAACTTAGCAGAATCTTGATTTGCAACTTTCACTGACAACGTTCAGAAGGAAAAGGGGATCTTGTGACCAATTTTGAGTGTGGCTTTAAATCTCTCCCCTGACAAAGGGACAGTTTGAAAGGGCTGCTTTCATGAGTTTTCAATGCCGAATGTCTATAGGAGAACTGAACGTGACTAAGAATCACACAATGATTTCTCTCCTGACAAAGGGAATGTTGAAAGGGCTGCTTTCATGAGTTTTCAATGCCGAATGTATATAGCAGAGGTCCCCAACCTTTTGAGCACCAGGGACCGGTTCTGTGGAGAAAGGTTTTTCCATGGACCAGAGGATGTGAGGTTTTGTGTGCTGACTGCATCTTGTGGGTGGGGTTTTGCTTGTTTGTGCAGACCGATTGCTGGCATGCCACGGACTGGTATTGGTCCACAGACCAGAGGTTGGGGATCCCTGGTCTATAGGAGGACTGAAGGTGACTCAGAATCACACAATGATTTCTCCCCTGACAAAGGGACAGTTGAACAGGCTGCTTTCATGAGTTTTCAATGCTGAATATCTATAGGAGAACTGAACCTGACTCAGAATCACACAATGATGTTGCCCACATTTGTTTCCGAACATGGCTTTGTTACTTGGATTGTCATTTGTTTGCACCTGTCTAAGTCTAGCTTCTTCTTCTTTTTAATCTGCAATGCAAAGGCTTCAGGGATTATCCTTGCCCTAAAAATCTGCCAACTCTTCATTTAAACTCAGAAACAAGAATGTGATTTTAAAGAGAACTACCAGTTGGCTTTCCCTGCCAGTATTTCACAGGTTTGTTTTTTTTTTGTTTTGTTTTTTGCAGTGGGGAATTTCAAATGTGATGAAACTTCCAAAAAGGCAAGACCAGGAGGGAGAGTTAATCCGAAGTCTACAAAGCAATCAGAGAATCTTTCTTAACCTTAAACGATGGAGAAGTTTCAACAAACTTGTTGAGCTCTTCTAAATATATTCCTGCCCATTGTTCAAAATGATAGCAAAGCCAGAGATGATTATTTCTTCACTTTCACTCCGTTGCTCATTGTGAGAGCCACAGTGTTAACTTACGATTGTCGTTCCTAGTCAATTTTCTGCAAAACTAAAAAAAGAAAGTCCTATATGATAAATCAGTTGAGTTACATTTTCTGCCCACCTTTTTCCACAGAGTGTCATCTTCAACAGAGTGGATGTTGGGTTTTTTTTTTTTTCCCTCATTTTTCCCCCAGAAAAAAGCCACAGTGGCAAAAGCTTTTCTGCCTTTTTATTTTTAAACCCCCAAATGCCACTTGTGTTCCTTTGCTTGTTTTTTTCCTTGTTACCATGGTATCACAAGCGGAACTGTTTGTTACGACTGTGCTCTCATAGTGTGCGTGTACGTGCGTGTGCAGGAGTACAGAGGTATAAAGGGACTTTGAGTTGTTAGAGTTTGGTGTAAGGATGACCAATTTTGAGCTTGTCATTGTCGTGTTGCTCCTGCAGCAGTTGCCAAAGACACTGAGGTCTTGCAGATTGAAACGATGGAGCTGTTTTGAGCTTAGCTTGTCAAGAAAAGCAAAGAACAATCAACTCGGGTCCTAAAGCAGAAAAGCTGAAAGAAATGGACTCAGTGTGGGGAAAACCACACCATTTAGTTTATCTTTTTGATGCATCTCTCCTGGAAAAAGTGAGGCCCTGGTCACTCAGATTTTTTGTCTTGGTGGCCATGATATGAAGCAGAGGGAACGTTCTGTTTATGGACTCCAAGTACTTGAGCCTCCCTGATATTTTCTGGCTTGTAATATAACCAAAAGAGTCTAGTGGTTAAGATACCAGGCTAGAAATTGGGAGATTTTGAGTGGTGGGAGATTGTGAGTTGGGCATAAAGCCAGCTGGGTGACTTTGGGCCAATCATCAGCAGACTGAGACTTCCAATCCTACCTTAGCCATTAAAGCCGGTTGGTGACTTTGGGCCAATTTGTTAAGTGAGTTTTGCCCCATTTTATGACCTTTCTGGCCACAGTTGTTAAGGGAATCACTGAAGTGGTTAAATTAGTAACAGGGTTGTTAAGTGAGTCTGGCTTGCCCATTGACTTTGCTTGCCAGAAGGTCGCAAAAGGGGATCACATGACCCAGGAAGGCTGTATCCATCATAAACATAAGTCAGTTGCCCAAGTTGCTGAATTTTGATTACGTGATCATGGGGTTTCTGCAATGGTTGTAAGTGTGAAAAACATTCATAGATTATTTTTTCCAGATGATCACTAAATGAACTGTTGTAAGTTGTGGACTATCTGGATAGCTAGCTAGATAAAGAGACAGAGAGAGAGGGAGGGAAGGAGGGAGGTAGGAAGGGAGGGGGAGAGAGATTAAGTAGTGTGCTCCTTACCAAATAGCTGCCCTATATAAGCCCCCTTTGAAAGGAATGAATTATGCCAGCTTGAGTCACAATTAAGTGTTTCTGTGTAACTTCTTGAAAAGGTTGCTGTGCTCTTTTTCAATATGGAGGAAGTAGACTTGGTTCACTGGCTTTCTCAATCTGACTTGCAGACCATTAACTCTGTTGAGTTGGGTGACATCTATCTAATATTCCATTATCCATCTGTGAATAACTCCAAAATCAGTTTACATTTCCATCATAAGCCTCCATCCCTAAAAATAATTGAATATTGTGAACAAAATTCAGTCTCTATCTTAGGCCTCCTGGATGTTATCTCCTATTGTTGCTCTTTTAACATAGTCTTTCTATCGAGTTACACAAGTTGTTAAATGTGAAGCATGAGTTAACCCTTAAAAATAGGTAAGATAATGCATTTGCCGGGAGATTTTTGCTCTCCAAATGAGGCTTTCCAACCTCTGCTTAGTAATAGAATTCAATATTTGAATTGAAGGCCATATAGAAAATCCAAAAATGAGTCCAATAAATGACATGAATGCCACTTTATAATGCCTTGGTAAGACCACACTTGGAATACTGCATCCAGTTTTGGTCACCACGATGTAAAAAAGGGATGTTGAGACTCTGGAAAGCATGAGAGAAGAGCAACAAAAATGATAATGGGACTGTAGGCTAAAACATATAAGGAACGGTTTCGGGAATTGAGTATGTCTAGTCTCATGAAAAGAAGAACTAGGGGTGACATGATACCAGTGTTCCAATATTTGAGGGGCTGCCACAAAGAAGAGGGAGTCAACCTGTTCTCCAAAGCATCTGAAGGCAGGACAAGAAGCAACAGGTGGAAATTAATCAAGGAGAGAACCAAGCTACAACTAAGGAGAAATTTCTTGACAGTGAGAACAATTAACCAGTGGAACAACTTGCCTCCAGAACTTGGGGGTGCTCTATCGCTGGAGGTTTTTAAGAAAAGATGGGACAACCATTTGTCTGAAATGGTTTCCTGCCTGAGCAGCGGGACAACCATTTGTCTGAAATGGTTTCCTGCCTGAGCAGGGGGTTGGACTAGAAGACCTCCAAGGTCCCTTCCAGCTCTGTTATTCTGTTACTCATCTGACTTAAAAGGCTCACATGTGAAACAAGAATACAAAGTGCATACATGACACACAAGAAAGGGAAATGACACAATGCAATATTTATGCATATTCTTGTATGCGGCTTCCTCTTTGAGTGTAGGTTGCTTACAGTGCATTAAAAAAAAGTGTGTATAGGCAAATTCTTTGCATTTGCAAAAATGCCCAGTGGCACCTTGAATTTGGAAGGTAAAATTTCAAATCTGAGAACTTGGGAGGCAGATGGATTGAAGTGGAATTGTGGCCCGTGGAGCTGCATTGATATACTATCTAGTGTGTTTGGATTTAAAACAGATCATTGCAGATAATAATACAATAACAGATGGTTAACAGAAGGATGTGAAGATTAGTGTAATGGTTGAGCTAACCTGTTAACTGTTGTTGTTGTTTTTTCTTTCTCTTTTTTTTCTGCATATACATTACGATAGGTTCTCTCAGCTGGAATATTTATTTAATATGCTGTTTTTGTCAAATAAGGGTGGGAAAGCTTGTAATTATCTGTAGATCTGTTATGCAAGGGGAGGAGAACCTATTAGGTTTTTTTTAAAATCTTTCAGCATCCAGATATTTTCAACATTGGGGTTTTTTAAATCTTTTTTTCCCCCTTTCTTTTGCACAGGTAATCCTCAACTTACAAATGTAGTAGTAGTAGTAGTAGTAGTAGTAGTAGTAGTAGTAGTAGTAACAACAACAACAACAACAACAACAACAACAACAATAATAATAATAATAATAATAATAATAATAATAATAAAGTTTTAAGATACCTTGGAGGTCATCTAGTCCAACCCCCTGCTCAGGCAGGAAACCCTACATCATTTCGGACAAATGGCTGTCCAGTTTCTTCTTAAAATTTATTTAGTGACCGTGTGAAGTTACAACGGCACTGAAAAAAGTGACTTATGACCATCTTTCTCACTCATGACCTTTGCAGCATCCCCATGATCACGTGATTTACATTCAGATGTTTGACAGCTTACTCATATTTATGATGGTTGCGGTGTCCCTCTTTGCGACCTTCTGACAAGCAAAGTCCACGGGGAAGTCAGTTTCACTTAACAACCCTGATACTAACTTAACAAGGGCAGTGATCCATTTAACAACTGAGGCAAGGAAGGTCGTACAATGGAATAAAACTCAACAAATGTCTCACTTAGCAACATCAATTCTTGGCTCAGTTGTGATCATAAGTAGAGGACTACCTGTATATAAGGGGAAGAGAATGTACTAGGTTTTCTAATATATATATTTTTCAGCACCCGGATAATTTTGACATTTGGGTTTTTTTTCCCTTTTTTTTCCTCCTTTCTTTTGTACACAAAAAAAACCTCCACATTTTTTTTTTCTATCGTTAGTCTTGGATGTTAGTCTTTCTGGGTTTTTTTCTCTTTTGTGTTTTATCCTTGTCGACGAACAAAAATATTTTAAAAAAAAGAAAAACACAACACAAATATTTAGTCTAACTAAACTCTTGGTAACAGCCGTGAAAAGCTGAGTCGGGAAGCGTTATAACCAGTGGTGGGATTTAAATATGTGTGGATGCCACTTCCGGAAGTCCATTCTGGGCCTGGGCAATAAAAAATAAGCTACCGGTTCTACCAAAGTGGTGCGAACCGGCTGAATCCCACCACTGGTTATAATGATAGTCTAAGTCGGGGGTAGGCAACCTTGGCTCTTTTATGACTCGTGGACTTCAACTCCCAGAATTCCTCAGCCAGCATGCCTAGCTGAGGAATTCTGGGAGTTGAAGTCGACAAGTCATAAAAGGGCCAAATTTGAAGAGCCCTGCTATAGGGTCTCCATTTTGAGCAGAGGGTTGGACTAGAAAACCCCAAATACTTACATACTTGCCCCCCTTTTTTTAAACCAACATCCTAGATCTATATTTAATTTGATAACTACTGCAGACTGTAAATGAAACTTGAAATGCCCTTCACAGAGACAAACCTAGAATTAGGCCCAAATCTGAAGAGATAGTACAGGTCAGGGGTGGGCAACCTTGGCTCTTTTATGACTCACGGACTTCAACTCCCAGAATTCCTGAGCCAGCATGGCTCAGCTTGGAAACCTCTCCCTTTCCTCTCAGCATGGCTGGCTCAGGAATTCTGGGAGTTGAAGTCCACGAGTCATAAAAGAGCCAAGGTTGCCTACCCCTGGTCTAAATAATTGGCTGGATTTAATGTTGTAGTCAGTGCAATATACAGGTTAATGCTGAGTGGTTGGAAACTGTCTTTGCAGCATTCTGGGGAAGTGATTTCCACTTTTACTTATGCATCAGTTGAGGATTGTGACACACAACCCACAAGGTTCAATGACATTTCTCCCCGAGGTATGTGGGTGGAACTGTGAGCTCGAGCTAATTTGAGTATATGGCATGGAAACATCTCAGTGTTTGAGGAAGTCAGAGCTAATTGAAAATAGGTGAAAGCAGCCAAGGTGCCTTTTCTTTTCTTTATATTTTTCTGCACGGCCTACTCCTCCTACCTCTTCGATGACACAGTTGGGAAGGGTCCAGCAAAACTCATCCTGTTAAACTCTCCTCCCCACCAGGCACGTGTGTCATATGCAACGTGGCAAGGTGAAAAATTGTAAAAGGATCAACAGGCTGCCAATTCAGTGATACAGTTCATTTTGTTTATTTTGGTTTGATTTCTGTAGTCGCCCATGTCAACAGGTGACTCCGGGTGTTGTTACATCATCATCATCTAACTATATAAATAAAAATGTAAATGTTGGTTTGTTCAAAATCTTAAATCTCTGAAAGTTCTTCACTGATTGCTTTGAAATTTTGACACAACATTGCATTCGAATACGTGCGTGTTTTTATATACCTATATTATATAGATGTCACACCTGTGACAGGTAAAACATGCTTTTTTTAAAAAACAGCACCATCTGTTGGACGTAAAAGCAACACACACTTTTACCAGACTGAGCCACAGCAACGCGTGGCTGGATACAGCTAGTAATACATAAAAATAATTTAAGGACAATTAAAACAGTACAAAATAGGGTACCAAATAAAGCTGTTACTATGGATGTTAATACAACCAAGAAACCAGGCCCTAAACATATTCAGGGCCGCAGACCCCAATGCACAACCAAGTCCTCACAGCCTCGTGAAAGGACAACAGGGTTGGATCATTCTGTTACCTAAATGTAGAATGTTCTAGAAGGCGGGGACTATGGTCTCCTGGTTCCCACCAGCTGATGTCCCTTGGCTGATGGGACCACCACATTCATTTGTTTGTTTATTAAATTTATATTGCCGCCTACTCATTCACAGTGACTCTAGATGGCTTAGAAGCAGTAAAAACACAATGTGGAAAAAAAAAATACCTCGCCCAATTGTGATCTTAATTCGAGGATTACCTTTATCTTGAATGCGGCCATTAGATCTAGCTAAAATGCTGGTCTATGTTCTTTTGGGTAACTGTTGCTCACCTCAGAACTTCGACATGAGGAAAGGGGAGAAAAGGGATGGAAAGCTTGGGAATCAGGCTATCTTTAGAAGACTCCTTTACAGATTCTAATCCCTGCCTCCCTCTCTCTCCTTCTTTCTTTTTCAGATGCATTGTGGATAATCGAGTGACGCGGGTAGCTTGGCTGAACCGCAGCAGTATTCTTTACGCGGGCAATGACAAGTGGTGTTTGGACCCCCGAGTGGAGCTTATTGCCAACACCAAAACCCATTATGCCATCCG
>NW_015387417.1:119292-134268 GCF_001527695.2 Protobothrops mucrosquamatus
CTTTAGAAGACTCCTTTACAGATTCTAATCCCTGCCTCCCTCTCTCTCCTTCTTTCTTTTTCAGATGCATTGTGGATAATCGAGTGACGCGGGTAGCTTGGCTGAACCGCAGCAGTATTCTTTACGCGGGCAATGACAAGTGGTGTTTGGACCCCCGAGTGGAGCTTATTGCCAACACCAAAACCCATTATGCCATCCGGATAAATGACGTGGATGTGTATGACGAGGGACCTTATACATGCTCAGTACAGACGGACAATCACCCCAAAACCTCGCGGGTCCATCTCATTGTGCAAGGTAAGGCTTTGTGGGAGACGCTTGCTCTGGTCAGCTCCACCCTGGAGGGAAGACTTCAGATGCACAATCCAAGAAGGTGTCACACTCTGGAATATGACAAGGAGCCTTCAAATAAAGATCAAACGCGCCTATGACATTTAGTGCTCCAGCTGCTGCTGCAGCAGCTCTGGGGAATTAATGTCCCTTTGTAGAATTCAGAGTAGTTGATGTTCTCCTTTTGTGGCAGTCTGAAAAACACAGCAATCTTCTGACCAGATGAGTAGTTGCCCTTCAGGCCATGGTGTCAAACTCGCCGTGTCGCATGACGTGTCGCGGCTTATCGTGACTTTTTTCCCCTTGCCGGAGCTGAGGTGGGCATGGTTTCTGCGTGACACATGCTGCAGTTTGACACCCCTGCCGTAGATGGTTTTAGAATTTTTTATTTTTTTTTGTCTCCAGAGCAACCCAAAAAATCGAAGTTCAGGGATAATTTCCCACCATTGGGGAGCCAAGAAGTAGATAAGCAAAACTAAACCTATCACAACAGTTTGAACTCCAGATATTTCACAGTGGACAAAAAAAGGGGAGGCTGAAATTTATGGTCCTGGCTCAACTGCATTACTGTGATTCCCCACGGCTGTTATCCACAAGCCCCTTGCTGTAAAAGAAGTATTCACTGTAGAGTTGTGAAACTAGCTATCCTTTGTCCTATGGGCTTAGGATCCCCAATCTTTTCTTAGTTCCACCATTTTTCTAGATTAGGGGTGAGTTACCAAAGGTCTCATAGTTACATGCATTCCTCAACCTCCATTTTATATCCTTGGGTTACCTCGACTTCCAGAACATTAGCAGTGGAGGTTCCCATTAGTTTCTGCTAGCACACACATGAACGTCATAGTACAGCTCAACATAGAAATTTAAACCCTGGATAGCACTAGCAATAGCACTTGGACTTATACACCACTTCATAGTGCTTTACAGCACTCTCTAAGTGGTTTACAGAGCATGTTGCCCCCAACAATCTGGGCCCTCCCTTCAAGATTTCCTACAAATCCAGAAACATGCAGAAAATCCTGCCATCAACCAAGCGCGTGAAAAAAGCTCTACTTATTTTTCCATATTGTTCCACCAATAATAATCTTCTCTCTCTCTCTCCCTCCCTCTCTCTCTCTCACACACACGCACACACACGCACACACACACACACACACACACACACACACACACACAGAGAGAGAGAGAGAGAGAGAGAGAGTATTGGGTGTCAGTCTCTAAAGATTGCCTGCCCCTGTTGTGATCAGTAAGATTTAGGTCTGATTCAGTTTTTCTGTGGTTAATGAAGGAGGATCTACTTGTGTGGAATAGACCAAGTTTCATTCCTGCCCATTCCAAATAGGAAATGTTTAAATATTTGTGAAATGTTTTGAGATTTAAGGGTTTTCCCTTTTTGAGCAGGGGGTTGGACTAGACGACCTCCAAGGTCCCTTTCCAACTCTTGTTATTTTGTTATTCTGAGATGACAGTGAGGATGACAAAGATGATTAGGCTAAGGATTTCTTCTTACCTTACCATCAATCATTTCTCTTGAGCTTTTCTTGGTAGCCCCTTTAATAGAGCTAGGAAATTGAGTCTTTGTGTTCCAACTAGGGGTAATTTTCAAATGCTGATGAATACATCAGTTTGGAAACAACCTGGCTTAAGAAAGACGTTGGTTTTGTACACCAAGTTGGGCTGAGCTAACCTGCAGCCAATAGGCTAGACCAGGGGTCTTCAAATTTGGCCCTTTTATGACTTGTGGACTTCAACTCCCAGAATTCTTCAGCCAGCGTGCCTGGCTGAGGAATTCTGGGAGTTGAAGTCCACAAGTCATAAAAGGACCAAGTATGAAGACCCCTGGGCTAGACTATATGTTGGGAAAATCAGGAGATTCTGGCAGTTCAAATGAGTATAAAGATTTATTGCAAGCTTAAGCTCTCTACAAGAATCTGAACTACTAGCGGTCAAGGGAAATGAGCAGGAGATAAGAAAGGAATTCCAAGTGGGCTGGACTCAGATCTCTTGTGGATGCACAGGGACTCATGACTGATCATGTGTTTGACCTCTCCCTCAGGCTCAGTTTGATGTCTCCTACACCATGTATGTCACTGAGCAACCAATGATTCCCAAGCATTTTTCTAACATCTTCCTCCCCTTCCTTCCTTCCTTTTAAAGCAACCAAGAAAAAAATAGAGCAAATGTTCTCCTCCAAGCATACATCTTTGTACTCATGAAACAACTAACAAATGTGTTTCCAATCTTGGCATTTTCTGTTATCTTTCAAACTTAGGGCATCTGTTTGCAATTCATGCATCAAAGCTGATCACATTAAAAAAAATCAAAGCTATAAAAATCATGGAAGTTGGAGAGTAGTAATTACTAACCTATCCTTTCTGAA
Source organism: Protobothrops mucrosquamatus (assembly GCF_001527695.2). Lineage (NCBI taxonomy): Eukaryota > Metazoa > Chordata > Lepidosauria > Squamata > Viperidae > Protobothrops > Protobothrops mucrosquamatus. The sequence goes on from NW_015387417.1 coordinate 122,003, forward strand.
CCTCTGGTATTTAAAATCAATCGTGGGTCTGTTTGTTGTTTTAGTGTTTTATTATTTCACTTTCTTCTCTTCATAAATAATTGTGGAAGGAAGATAGATGGTTTCCTCAAGAGAGCAACACGTTCTGTCAGTGGAAGGTATTACAAGGTCTTGTTCTTTGAAGGAGGAGGGTAACTAGTTATCTAGACTGAAAGTTGCTTTTGCTTGACTTTGAAGTTAATTGGAACTGGGAGCATTCAGAATATTGTAATACCTAGGAAAGGTATGTTCGTATGTGGCTTTCGACATCTTGTAAATAAATTGCGGCCATCTCTGAAGCAGACTGAAAAAACAACAACTGTGGAACCATAAAAAAATCATAACTATTTAATTTACTAAGATAGTTTTTTTTTGTTTTCGTTTTAATGGCAGAGTTCACAAATCTTCCAGGCATTTCCAAACCGTTGTCTCAGGTGCCGCACAACTTATCTAATTGTGCTGTGCTCAATAACAGATGGACGAATAAATTTCAGGCTACAAAGACCAGAAAGACAGTTTTATTTGTTGTTCTTTGCCCCATTGAGAGAAATGTTGCCAAATGAATGCAGCTACTTGCATTGTTAGAGATGTGCTCTGAAAATCTCTGGGGAAAAGCTTTAATGACCAGCCAAACTGTCTAAACTTTGCTCTGTCTTGGTCCTCTGAAATGCAGCCCCTCCCTCCTGGGAATCCAGACTACATTCCACCACAGCTAACTAGCCTTTAGTACAGTGTAAAATCCCAAGCCTTGTATTACCTTAGGCCAAACTTTTTAACATGTATTCTGCATCAGACACATATGTCAAATTGAGGATTGTTAGGGGGCACAGTGGCCTAGCCGTTAAGATGCTGGGCTTGTCAACTGGAAGACTGATAGTTTGAGACCCAAGCACTATGTGATGGAGTGAGCTCCTGTCCTTGCTCCAGCTCCTGCCCACCTAGCAGTTCGAAAGCATGAAAATGCGAGTAGAGAAATAGGTACCACTTTGGTGGGAAGNAGGGCGCGGCGGAAGGAAGGGAGATCAGGGATCACCCTGATCTCTGGGGGTAGTTCATTCCAGAGGGTGGGAGCTCCCACAGAGAAGGCCCTCCCCCTTGGGGTCGCCAGCCGGCACTGTCTGGCCGACGGCACCCTGAGGAGACCCACCCTGTGGGAGCGTACAGGCCGATGGGAGGTAATCTGCGGCAGGAGGCGGTTTCGAAGATATCCAGGTCCGATGCCATGGAGCGCTTTAAAGATGATGGTCAGCACCTTGAAGCGCACCCGGAAGGCCACCGGCAGCCAATGCAGCTCGCGCAGCAGCGGTGTTACATGGGAGCGACGAGTCCCTCCCAACACCGCCCGGCCGGCCGCATTTTGGACTAGCTGGAGCCTCCGGGTGCTCCTCAAGGGGAGCCCCATGTAGAGAGCATGTTGAGACTCTAGAAAGAGTACAGAGAAGAGCATCAAAGATGATCAGGGGACTGGAGGCTAAAACATGTGAAGAACGGTTGTTAGAATTGGGTATGTCTAGTTTAACGAAGAGAAGGACAAGGGGGGACATGATAGCAGTGTTCCAATATCTCAGGGGCTGCCACAAAGAAGAGGGAGTCAAGCTATTCTCCAAGGCGCCTGAAGGCAGGACAAGAAGCAATGGATGGAAACTAAACAAGGAGAGAAGCATCCTGGAACTAAGGAGAAACTTCCTGACAGTTAGAACAATTAACCAGAGGAACAACCTGCCTCCAGAAGCGGTGACTGCTCCAACACTGGAAGTTTTTAAGAAGAGACTGGACAGCCATCTGTCCAAAATGGTGTAGGGTTTCTTGCCTGAGCAGGGGGTTGGACTAGATGACCTCCAAGGTCCCTTCCATCATCATCATCATCATCATCATCATCATCATCATCATCATCATCATCATCATCATCATCATCATCATCATCATCATTATTATTATTATTATTATTATTATTATTATTATTATTATTATTATTATTATTATTATTATATAAAAACTACCCTGCGGGAACCCTGTTTCATTTCCAAAACAATACATAATATATATTCATTGTAACATTTGTTGTTGTTGTTAATTGCGAAGTCGTGTCCGAACATAGGCACTGCTTTATCTCTTTCCTTTGCAATATCTGGTAGTGATATTTACAAAGTGATATTTGTCTTTTTCAGTGAAAGATGTAGGGGTGGGGGAACATAATTGTCTGATAATAATCTTTCATGGTTCCGAAAATATTCCTCACCATCTGCTGTGGATGAAATAACAGGCTGTTCCCTGCACGATTCCTCAGTGCAAGTATATTTGAGGGGAGATGTTATTCTTCGCCCTCTTTTACCACTCCATTCATGGCCACCAGAAGCAGGAGAGGCGCTGTGTCTTTTTTTTCCCCCTTGAATTTAAGGGGGTTGGGAAGTCACAAGCACAACAGACATTTTAATGCTATCAAATTTACCTACTTTCCTTGAATAGCCATCCAACAATAACAGGGCACATAACCACTTCATTCTGCAGGGGATTAAGGAAAGAAATGATGGCTATTTTAGCTGGTGACCCGCAGCAGTGACATATTTTATTGTTATTTTTACACAGTTATTCACACAGATTTGTTATTGGTTTGAATTTTGACACTTGTGAGCTTAACCTGAATGCTTGTCAGGTGCAATAAATCAGGAAGCCAGGCAGTTCAAATGAATACAGATTTATTGTGTTCATTTGTACTAACAGTACATTTATTATACTGTATTGTGCTAACACTCTCTATAAGAATCTGAACTACTAATGGTTAAAGCCAATTGGCGGTAGATAAGAGTCAACAGAATGCAAGGTGGGTGGGACTTAGATCTCTTGTGGGCGTGAAGCAATAGCAATAGCACTTAAACTTCTATACTGCTCCACAGTGGTTTACAGCCCTCTCTAAGTAGTTTACATAAGTCAGCATATTGCCTCCAATAATCTGGGTTCTCATTTTACTGATCTCGGAAGGATGAAAAGGCGAATCAACCTTGAGCCAATCATGATCGAACTCCTGGCTGTGGGTAGAATTACCCTGCAATATTGCATTCTAACCACTGTGCCACCATGGCTCAAGACTAATGATGTGCTTGATCCTTCCCTCGGGCTTAGCCTGGTCATCTCCTACAAGGCTCAGAAACAAGATGTGGAATTATAGGACTGCATAAGATGTTTACATAAATTTGTTTTCCTTATGTTTTGGCTACATAAATAGCTCTGAATAGTGTTGCAGCAGAAGTTGTCCTACAAAGTCACAAAGAGCTTCGTTTAGTTCAACTTCTGTCTACACAACAATGGCAGATTTTTCCCAAGGTTTAGTATACCTTCGTCAGTCTTGACTAGAATTGAATGAGGGATTTTCCACAGGATGACGATGCTGGCTACGGCCAGGCTGTTCCCTGAGATTGGCTGGTTTGTTCACCACCCTTAATCAAGTGAGCTGCAGACTAGTAATATATGATGTGCTATATTTGACTAGTTTTAGCTGGCTAAGGTGATTTTTGTTATTGTTGTTTAATGGTTTAAAGTATTGTGTAAATCCAATCTATTCAATCCAATCTATGGTTCAAGTAATGTTCAATGGATTACTTTAAAAAGAAACACCATGTTAAATTGATTGTGCAAACTCAGCCACAGGTGCCAAGAGCCAGAGCAATTTGAGATATTTCTATGCTTAACATCTACAATGAAAAATTATATACTCTGTGCCCAATTTATGTAGTGTGTGTGTGTGTGTGCGCGCATGCATGTGTGTGAACAATTCAAGGAAAAGTAGACTGGTGCATTCTGAAAAGCAAAAACTTTATCTTTAGCTCATGGTCTCATTCTTGAAATAATGATATATCAGTTATCTTAAGAATAGTGTAAATATTCTTCCAAAAAGCAGTGGTACAGTATTACACAAATACAGTTAGTTGCCACAGTTCAGGGACTTGGGGGTGAGCCTGTAAAGGGAGAAATATTAAAAGCATTTTGCAGAAATATACCCAATTTTCAAATAGCAGAGCATAAAGGGTATGACATCTCAACTCATCCTCATCTTTTAGATTTACTATTTGGTAGCATGGGAAGCTTTATCATTTACAACAGCCACTGATGTGAGCAGATATTCATCAAAATAGCCCCTAGCCATCTGTTTATCCCCCTCCTCTACCTTTATGTTCCAGAGAACGAGGAAGAATCTCCTTCAGAGAGGCTTTCTCCATCTCCCACCCCTCCCTTGCATTCAGATTTTGTTTATTGTCTGCGACTCTTCCTCCNGTGCGCTTCAAGGTGCTGACTATCATCTTTAAAGCGCTCCATGGCATCGGACCCGGATACCTTCGAGACCGCCTCCTGCCGCAGATTACCTCCCATCGACCTGTACGCTCCCATAGAGTGGGTCTCCTCAGGGTGCCGTCGGCCAGACAGTGCCGGCTGGCGACCCCAAGGGGGAGGGCCTTCTCTGTGGGAGCTCCCATCCTCTGGAATGAACTGCCCCCAGAGATCAGGGTTATCCCTGATCTCCCTTCCTTTCGCCGCGCCCTCAAGACTTGGTTATTCCAGCTTGCAGGACTGGCCTAGGGTAATTTTTAGAGGGGTTTTAATCAATATTTTAAATTGGACAATCTTTAATATTTCTTTTAATTAATTTTAAACCTGTATTGTTATCTATGTATTTTAATTGATTGTCAGCCGCCCTGAGTCCTACGAGGAGAAGGGCGGGATATAAATCTAAATAATAAATAAATAAATAAAATAATCATCATCGTCGTCGTCGTTATTATTATTATTATTATTATTATTATTATTATTATTATTATTATAAAAACTACCCTGCGGGAACCCTGTTTCATTTCCAAAACAATACATAATATATATTCATTGTAACATTTGTTGTTGTTGTTAATTGCGAAGTCGTGTCCGAACATAGGCACTGCTTTATCTCTTTCCTTTGCAATATCTGGTAGTGATATTTACAAAGTGATATTTGTCTTTTTCAGTGAAAGATGTAGGGGTGGGGGAACATAATTGTCTGATAATAATCTTTCATGGTTCCGAAAATATTCCTCACCATCTGCTGTGGATGAAATAACCGGCTGTTCCCTGCACGATTCTTCAGTGCAAGTATATTTGAGGGGAGATGTTATTCTTCACCCTCTTTTACCACTCCATTCATGGCCACCAGAAGCAGGAGAGGCACTGTGTCTTTTTTTTTCCCCTTGAATTTAAGGGGGTTGGGAAGTCACAAGCACAACAGACATTTTAGTGCTATCAAATTTACCTACTTTCCTTGAATAGCCATCCAACAATAACAGGGCACATAACCACTTCATTCTGCAGGGGATTAAGGAAAAAAAGGATGGCTATTTTAGCTGGTGACCCACAGCAGTGACATATTTTATTGTTTTTTTTACACAGTTATTCACACAGATTTGTTATTGGTTTGAATTTTGACACTTGTGAGCTTAAACTTGAATGCTTGTCAGGTGCAATAAATCAGTAAGCCAGGCAGTTCAAATGAATACAGATTTATTGTGTTCATTTGTACTAACAGTACATTTATTATACTGTATTGTGCTAACACTCTCTATAAGAATCTGAACTACTAACAGTTAAAGCCAATTGGCGGTAGATAAGAGTCAACAGAATGCAAGGTGTGTGGGACTTAGATCTCTTGTGGGTGTGAAGCAATAGCAATAGCACTTAAACTTATATACTGCTCCACAGTGGTTTACAGCCCTCTCTAAGTAGTTTACATAAGTCAGCATATTGCCTCCAATAATCTGGGTTCTCATTTTACTGATCTCGGAAGGATGAAAAGGCGAATCAACCTTGAGCCAATCATGATCGAACTCCTGGCTGTGGGTAGAATTACCCTGCAATATTGCATTCTAACCACTGTGCCACCATGGCTCAAGACTAATGATGTGCTTGATCCTTCCCTCGGGCTTAGCCTGGTCATCTCCTACAAGGCTGAGGAACAAGATGTGGAATTATAGGACTGCATAAGATGTTCACATAAATGTGTTTTCCTTATGTTTTGGCTGCATAAATGGCTCTGAATAGTGTTGCAGCAGAAGTTGTCCTACAAAGTCACAAAGAGCTTTGTTTAGTTCAACTTCTGTCTACACAACAATGGCAGATTTTCCCCAAGGTTTAGTATACCTTCGTCAGTCTTGACTAGAATTGAATGAGGATTTTCTACAGGATGACGATGCTGGCTACGGCCAGGCTGTTCCCTGAGATTGGCTGATTTGTTCACCACCCTTAATCAAGTGAGCTGCAGACTAGTAATATATGATATTTGACTAGTTTTAGCTGGCTAAGGTGATTTTTGTTATTGTTGTTTAATGGTTTAAAGTCTTGTGTAAATCCAATCTATTCAATCCAATCTATGGTTCAAGTAATGTTCAATGGATTACTTTAAAAAGAAACACCATGTTAAATTGATTGTGCAAACTCAGCCACAGGTGCCAAGAGCCAGAGCAATTTGAGATATTTCTATGCTTAACATCTACAGTGAAAAATTATATACTCTGTGCCCAATTTATGTAGTGTGTGTGTGTGTGTGTGCATGTGCGTGAACAATTCAAGGAAAAGTAGACTGGTGCATTCTGAAAAGCAAAAACTTTATCTTTAGCTCATGGTCTCATTCTTGAAATAATGATATATCAGTTATCTTAAGAATAGTGTAAATATTCTTCCAAAAAGCAGTGGTGCAGTATTACACAAATACAGTTAGTTGCCACAGTTCAGGGACTTGGGGGTGAGCCTGTAAAGGGAGAAATATTAAAAGCATCTTGCAGAAATATACCCAATTTTCAAATAGCAGAGCATAAAGGGTATGACATCTCAACTCATCCTCATCTTTTAGATTTACTATTTGGCAGCATGGGAAGCTTTATCATTTACAACAGCCACTGATGTGAGCAGATATTCATCAAAATAGCCCCTAGCCATCTGTTTATCCCCCTCCTCTACCTTTATGTTCCAGAGAACGAGGAAGAATCTCCTTCAGAGAGGCTTTCTCCATCTCCCACCCCTCCCTTGCATTCAGATTTTGTTTATTGTCTGCGACTCTTCCTCCTGTCTCCCAAGGTTATTCTCACAGCCCATTACACATATTGATTTCAGCACGATCAAAGTGTTCAGCTATAGATTACTGATAAATAACAAGAAAGTAGAGTTGATGGTTGATCAATAAGCGAGCTGACCTTAGATAAGTGGAGATCACTTGAGTTTGTGTGCAAGAGCCTGAGAGAAAAAGTATGATGATAGAGCTGAAGACATCCTACAAGGACAAAACTTTCTTAGAAAAGCACAAACTCCTTCAGATGAAAAAAACAAACAAACAAAATTACCAATGGACAATTCCTTCATTAAGGGCAATCAAACTGCCACTATAGCATGTTCAGCTTCTCCAGACATTTATGCAAGCTAAATAGTATGCAGTTCTGGGGATGAAGAAGAAACAGAGTACCACAAAATTATCTTACTGTAGGCTATCAAGAAGCCTACAGTTTAAAATCAAATTCAAGGCAGAGCCCTCAAGAATCCTGATATACAGTTTCTTGCCTTATTTTAAGTGCCCATATAGCCCATATATACTCAAATGAAGTCAATGTTTATTACAGTCAAAGACCAGAACAAATTAAAAACACTCAAATCTATGGAGATTCTCAGTCATCCAGGTCATATTTATCCCAAAGGTGCTTTTTCACAAGGCAACTGGTCTTCCTTATTTTTCTTTGAAGAGGTTTTGCTTCTCATCCAAGAAGCTTCTTCAGCTCTAATAACTCATAGATAAGCCTATCTCTGGATCAACTGACCCCTGTATTTTTAACCAAACTATCATGAAAAATGGGTAATCTGTGGATTACTCACAGATAAGCCAACTGTGAAAATTAAAACATTCAAAAATTCTCAAGGCTTGACTATTTGGGTAGCACATTTTTCATGACAGTTTGCTTAAAATCTCACGCGTCCTCTTATCCACAGATCAGCTTCTATCCGAGCATATACGACAGACATGTCAAACACAAGGCCTGGGGGCCGGATGCGGCCCGCGAAGTGGTTTCATGTGGCCCACGAAGCCATCCTGGAAACAGTGAGGGAACGGCCCCCGCTGTCTTGGCCCTGGCCCAGGCCAGCTGGGAGCCAATGTACAATTTTGTGGTGGCCATCTTGGCACTTGCCCCGGTGGACCATGCCTTGGCACTTTCCCCGGTCCCACCCCCTTCTGCCAGAGACCCTCAGATCTGTCCCACTCCTGCCCAGGCCCCCATAGGCACCCTTGACGCGAATGATGTAGAACTGGCCACGCCCACCCAGTAGGCCACACCCACTCTGGCCACAACACACACACACCAAAGGCAACCACAATGCTGATGCGGCCCTCAGTGAAATTGAGTTTGACACCCCTGATATACGGTATATTTAAAGTTATGGAAAGAGGGCCTTTCTCCGATAGGTGTATTCTAAAATAAGCAAAGGAAGAGGCCAAATGAGATTTGTATTTGTTCCTGTGCTGCAAAATATTCTCATCTTGTAGAAGAGATTAAGAAAAAGTCCACCTTATCTCAGGGCTGATGAAAATGGACTTTGTGAAGAACCCCAGTCCTTAATCTCACTTAGACACAAGCATTTGCATGATAAAAAAAAAACGATGGAAGGAAGAAAAAGGGTATTTTTTTAAAAAAAAAAAAAAAAAGAAGAAGAAGAATTTGAGAGATATTTGGCTTTTCGGCTTCTTATCAGCTTCTTTAGGCTATCTGGTCCTTTCTTTTGTGCTGAAACAAATAATCACTCCCAACCACTTTTGTCTGGTCCAAATGAGATTTCCCATTTCTTCTGTGTCCCAGTTAATCTTTTAAATCCTGGCCATTGTTTGATAGTTAATTACCTGTCTGCTCCCATAACACAACTCTGTGGCTCAGGTAAAGCAAGGAAACTCTAAAATCCTACTCACTTGCTGCAATGAAGAAGTTTTGAGAGAAATTGGGAGGGAAAGGTTTGGTTTGGGGTGTCTGCCGATGTTCCAGAGAAGATGCCTCCAACTTTCTCCGAAGCTTTTCCTAGCTAAATGTGTTCTGCGTAGATCTGCATAGATAGTAGATCTTTTTGTTGTGGTGGTTGTTGTTGTTCCCATGAGTCCATTCCCCTTCTGGTTTCCTCTTTGGACTTGAGCATCCAAAACTCACTTAACAAATGTTTCACTTAGCAACATAAATTTTGGGCTTCATTGTGGTTATAACTCAAGGGCTACCTGTACTGGGGTACTCCAGGCATAGAGTTGAGAATCTGACAGTGCGAATTCATCTTTTATCTTTGACTCTCAGTCCAGTTGGAGAAATAAAGCAGCCCAGACCTTGACAGCCCTGTCAACCGTTGTCTCAGCGGAGTGACAATTCTGCATCTGTAAATCTAATGCAGGAAATGGTTTCTTCAAATACGACGCTGAGCTGCAATATTGTTCGAACGGGAAAAAGAACTCCTTCAATAGTAATAATTTAAAAAAGACCCGGTAAATTTCCTCTTTGCCCTTGCAGTCTATCCATTGTCAAAGGAAACAGACCGGAGGGACTCAGGAGAGACTTTCCGAGTTGTGGCTAGTTTGTTAGGTTGTCGGTTTTTATCAAATGCAGTCGGCAGCTGCCTCCAGAGGGCAGAGTTGTCACTGCTAATCTATCACCTGCATCTGGTGGGAGAGTCAGAGGCAAATGCATTTTCTTGGATAACTGGGAGGATATCAGGAACAATAGATTCGGTTTAATGATATAGCACAGGAGGGCTGCAGAAGAACTGAAGATCTTTAGTTAAATATTCCTTTGCCTTTAAAGTTGCAAGGACCTCCTGCCAATCAAAGCACCCAAGAATGGGCTATTTAGAGGGGGTGAGTTTCCAGTACCAGAGAGGTGGGGTGTGACAAACGTTTATAACAGGGGTCTTCAAACTTGGCCCTTTTATGACTTGTGGACTTCAACTCCCAGAATTCCTCAGCCATCACCCCTTTTGGGAGAATTATGAGCCAGAGTGAAGCAGCTGCAGCAGCTGAAAGTTCCTAAATCAGTGTTTTTCAACCTTGGCAACTTTAAGATGTGTGGACTCCCAGAATTCCCCAGCTAGCATGCTTTAAGATGTATTGACTTCAACTCCCAGAATTCCCTAGCCAGATGCATCAAGGGATTGTTGTTGTTGTTGTTGTTAGTTGCGAAGTCGTGTCCGACCCATCGCGACCCCATGGACAACGTTCCTCCAGGTCTTCCTGTCCTCTACCATCTTCTGGAGTCCATTTAAGCTCACTCCTACTGCTTCAGTGACTCCATCCAGCCACCTCAAGCATCAAGGGATATGGACTTCAATTCCCAGAATTCCTTAGCCAGCATGCTTTAAGGACTCCCAAAATTCCCAGCTAGTTTGTTTTAAGATGTGTGGATTTCAATTCCTCAAATTCCCCAGCCAGCATGCTTTTCAGGGGTGTGTAGACCTCAACTTCCAGAATTCCCTAACTATCATACTTTCGGAGGTGTTGACTTCATTTCCAAGAATTCCCCAGCTAACATACTTTAAAATGTGTGGATTTCAATTCCTAGAATATCCTAGCCAGCATGCTTTAAGGAGTCTGGACGTTAACTCCCAGAATTCCCTAGCTAACATGCTTTAGGATGCGTGGAGTTCAGCTCCCAAAATTCTCCAGCTAGCAAGGCTTGGTTGAAGAATTCTGGGAGTTGAAGTCCACACATCTTAAACTTGTCAAGTTGAGAAGCACAGCCCCCAAAGGGCATGACAAGTTTTTAAAGATGGTAATTCAGGGTTTCACCTTTGTCCAAGCAATAAAATGTCATAGGCTTTTCCTCTCCCTAGCAAAATCAGAATTAGGTATGCTGAAATGGATAAATTGACGTCTTTGATTAGAGAAGAGACATGATCTATGTTTATTGGCCGACTGCAAGGGTCTTCTGGACTGTAAAAATCAACTTGTGATTTATGCTTTTGATGATTAGGTAGGAGAGATTATAGAAAGAAGAGTAATATGATGTAATTTTAGAGAGAGAGGTTAAAATATATTAGCATTTATAACGGCTGTGAAGAATATGAGAAGCCAATTTTTTAATACTTTTTCTCTCTCTCTTTCTTTTCTATTTTTCTTCAACTCGTATTTCTTTTCCTGACCTTTTGGTTTCTCTTTGCGTTCTTTTTCTTTTTTTGTTCTTCCGTTTTTTGTGTTATTTTGTATTTGTCTTTATCTTTTTGTTTAAAAGTTTCAATAAAAATTATATAGAGAATAAGCTAGGCAAAATAATGAAAGGAAGCCAAGTTATTGAACCATGTGTGAAACAGGAACATCTGATTTGCACAAGCTGATTTGTGGACAGCTGTCAGACAGATGTCTCTTGCTCAATACAGTGAGTCAAGCCTCGACTTATGACCACAGTTGAGCCCAAAATTTCTGTTGCTAAGTGAAACATTTGTTAAGTGAGTATGGCCTTATTTTATGACCTTTCTTGCCACAATTGTTAAGTGAATCACTGCAGTTGTTAAGTTAGTGTCGCAGTTCTTAAGTGAGTCTGGCTTCCCCATTGACTTTGTTGTCAGAAGGTCACAAAAGGGGATCACATGGCCCCAGGGGACGCTGCGACCGTCATAAACATGAACCAATTTGCAAAGCATCCAAATTTTGATCCCATGACCAAGGGGGATGCTGCAATGCAATGGTCGTAAGTGTGAAAAATGGTCATAAGTCCCTTTTTTCAGTGTCGTAGCTTGAATGGTCACTAAATGAACTGTTATAAGTTGAAGACTATCTGTATCTACTGGTGACTTTCCCATTCTGGCTCTCAATGGTCTACCATCCTCATTTCTTTCTTCTGTGCTATAGAGATTTGCAGTGTTTCCTCTGACTGGTGTCAATTCATACGGTCCTCTTTTTACTTCCATTCATGGTTTGATATTTCATGCTTGGGTCACTCCAATCTACAAGTTAGAAAAGGGGCAATTAAATAAGTTGAAGTTGCTGCCGAGTTCTCATCTTACAAATCACAGTGTCTTTCTATACTTACTATCTATCTATCTATCTATCTATCTATCTATCTATCTATCTATCTATCTATCTATCTATCTATCTATCTATCTATCTATCTATCTATCTATCTATCTATCTATCTATCTATCTATCTATCTATCCATCCATCCATCCATCCATCCATCCATCCATCCATCCATCCATCCATCCATCCATCCATCTATCTATCTATCTA
>NW_015387417.1:134955-154051 GCF_001527695.2 Protobothrops mucrosquamatus
GTCTCACCCACTGATGGCAGGTTGAAATCCCCCAAGACCATAAGTCTGGGGGTCCCCACCGCCACCCCGGCTATCACGTCAGCCAGCTCAGGCAGGGCTGTTGATACATAGCAGGGAGCCAGGTATATAATCAACAAGCCCACTTGCACCCCTTTCCCCCACTTCACAAAGAGTGACTCCACGCCGTCTATCTGAGGCATCTATCTATCTATCCATCCCATCCCATCCCATCCCATCCCATCCCATCCATCCATCCATCCATCCATCCATCCATCCATCCATCCATCTATCCATCTATCTATCTATCTATCTCAGTTGTAAACAATGTCACAAACTTCTAAAATGTACAGTGGGGTCCTCTGTCCATGGCTGTTTTCTTGCAGACTTTTCATTACCCAACTAGGTTGAATCATCAGTGCCAGAATGGAGTGGGATTTGGTCTCTGTATATACACAGGTGACTTGCCCTGTCTGTGTTGGGAGGGAGTGTTCACAGTGGTTTCTTGATTATGCTGTTGTTTACAGTTTGATTATTTGAGTTGGTAGTTCTTTGATTGGGATATTGTTTCTTGTTTGATTAGTGTTCTAGCATTAATTGGTATTAATCTCTGTTTATTTGGGTATTGATTGCTGGCAAGGAGGGATTTTGATCTTTTGGCTTTAAAATTGTCTCTTTAGAATGGGGTGGAATATTATTTATCTCTATGTGCCTGTTGATGACTGATTTGGCTCAGTGCTTCCAAGAATTCTCTAGCATTTTTGGACTTAGCTTGGTCCAGGATTCTCACTGTTTTGAGTCTTGATGCATCTTCTGGTTTCTTCTATACGTTTGGCCAAATCCAAAAACAATGCTTTCTGACATTTTTGATGGAATAAATTTCTACTCCATTAACTAACCAGAGTCCATTATTATTCATTATTTATACAGCTGATGTTGAAGCTTTGTGATTCTTTTTCTTTAATAGTAGAAGAAGAAGATGATGACTTTATATTAAGCTGGAATGAATGACACAATTTTTTACTGTGTGCCACATCTTCATGACTGTCTGAGCATGTTTCCAATTTAGCCTCCACTCAGAGTTACATGTTTGAAAACAGAGCATCAGCCTCAACTGCTGTTCAATGTTTTGGGTTTTTTTTTTAACCATCATTTGCTTTATTAAATATTGATTTTCACTTGCATTATTAAACTTTAAGTCTTGAGTATAAATTCTGATCTTTTATTTTGATCTTGCTTCTCTCTCGCCATTCTTCTTGCCCTTCCTGATCTTCAAATATTTTTTTTTCTTCTTTTTCTTCAAGGACAATTTTTAATTGTAAGAAAGGAAGATTGTCTTATAAAGATTTCCATTCATTGGAGAATACATTATTGATAATGATGATAGAATGGTAAATCCTCTGAAGTACTTACATACTTGCCCCCCTTTTTTTAAACCAACATCCTAGATCTATATTTAATTTGATAACTACTACAGTGTAAATGAAACTTGAAATGCCCTTCACAGAGACAAACCTGGAATTAGGCCCAAATCTGAAAAGATACTACAGGTCAGGGGTAGGCAACCTTGGCTCTTTTATGACTCGTGGACTTCAACTCCCAGAATTCCTGAGCCAGCATGGCTCAGCTTGGAAACCTCTCCCTTTCCCCTCAGCATGGCTGGTTCAGGAATTCTGGGAGTTGAGCTTTCTGGGTTGTGTGCATTAATAAAATTCCACACACCGAGAAAATAATTATATGTGCCATGGCCCTTCTATTTTATGTGCACAAATACAAGATGTAGCTCATGAATAAAGATGTGTGCGTGTATAAGCACAGTCCAAAAATAATATAGATAAAAGTAGGGATTAAAAATGTAAGTGTAACTGCAGCCAGAGAGCATTTGTGTGTGTGCACACTCCTGAACGCTGCAGAGCAGACACCCAAGTACCTACAAGCAATTTGTTTGTGTGTGTGTTCTGTGCTGTTTGATCCACGAAAATCTGCACAGTAATAAAGAGGTAACTGCAGTGACAAAGCAAGCCGCAATGAGAGAAAGTGGAAGCTGTGCCAAATTGTTCATGCTCCAGTTCCAGAAAAATTAATTTTAGAAATATTTGTTGTTACATTGGAATTCAGGAGGAGTGGAATACATTGAAGGGGAAAGCCTTAGAATAATAAAGGAATTGAACAGAGAAATCTGCTTATCTCTGAATCTCTGAAATGCTTTTAATCAGAGATATGGGAGAACAAAAGAAGAGGAATGTATATCTTTCTCCGTGTTTGGAAACCTTTGTAAGTTCTGTAAAATCTTGACTCCCCCAGACATCCCTTCCCTTCCCTTCCCTTGACCTTCCCTTCCCACAACACTTTTCTTTAGTCCACAAGTCTTAAAGTTGCCAAGTTTGAAGACCGTTGCTTTAGAGCAAGGGTGTCCAACCTTGGGAACTTTAAGTGGCTGGGGAATTCTGGGAATTGAAGTCCACAGGTCTTTAAATTGCCAAGGTTGGACACCTCTGCTTTATAGTCTGCCTTGCATACCATCTATAAGGAGAAATTTCCTGACAGTGAGAACAATCACTCAGTGGAACGGCTTGCCTTCAGAAGTTGTGGGGCTCCAACAGAGGAGGTTTTTAAGAAGAGACTGGACAGCCACTTGTCTGGAATGATAGAGGGTCTCCTGCTTGAGCAGGGGGTTGGACTAGAAGTCCTCCAAGGTCCCTTCCAACTCTATTATTCTGTTATTAGTGCTACTGTTCTTTTAGTCTTTAATTCCCTCAAGGCCTTTTACACACAAAAAATGGTTAAAATATTTGCTTACATCAATGAAGCAACTGAAACGTGGTCAATTTTGGAGCATTAGACGAAACCTATTGAGTTGTACATCCCTCAAAACCATGGGGAATGTTCTCACCTGAGAAATATTTAAACACCCTTGCATGCACAAATATTCTCCCCACACAAAACTCACAATTCTGATTTGGTAAGAGTTTGGGAAGAAAAATAATCAAAGTGCAGTATTGGTGGATTTGCTTTGCACGTTAAGACAGAAGGAGACACCTGGGAAGTGGAAACATAGTAAGCCAGGTAGAAATGGGGGAGGGCAAAGAGTTATTATCAAATTTGAAGCTTGCCCTTTCTGATCTGAAGTTCACTGGTAATATCTCTGGCTTCTAATACATTTTGTTCTCGGGAGTGTGCATTGGCCCACTTCCTCCTCAGTCCTTAATTAGTTTCTGGATGATGACATCTCTGTAGAGTATCAACCAGTCTTGTCCCCCAACCTCAGGAGAGATAAAGGAATCTAATAAAGACATCCTGCATTTCTTAGGTGATGGGCTTGACAAGCTTTGTATTAACAAGAAGCCATGTTCAAACTTTCTCTTTCCCCTCTCTCAACTCCTTCCTTGCACAGTGACATTTCACAAAGGGATTAACAAAACCACTACCAGCTCCAAAGGCTTGTAGGATATGACAGAGGCAAAGTATCATCTCCTTGTGATGAAACAGCAGAACTTGGAGACCCGCATGCTGTGTTTTGCTGTCCTGTGGATTTTGGGCCGTTATTAATTTTATAGTATTTGAAGACTGTCCCTGGGCAGTGCACACCAAGAAAAGCAACATAATGAATTACTCTAAAACATACAATAATACGATCAATTATCCTATGCTTTAGTGGTCAGCTGAGATCACCCTATGAGCCAAGGGCCCTCCAGAACAGTAGAGTTAAAGGGCAGCATTATTGATTCTGGGCTGATCAGGTGATACTGTTGAGGTTTTGTTCACATGCTGGACAGTGGGTGAGGTCTGGATGGGGAAAAGCAGTGTAAACTCCACCCTGGCAAGACTCAGTGTCTTTGTGTTTCAAGTTCTTCTTGAACAAAGAACTTTCCATTTTCAATTCTGAAGCGGGTAGCACTCCCCCATACCATAAGCAGTGCACAATTTGGGAGGTCTTCCTGGACTCCAAGCTCTTTCACAAAGAACATGTAGCAGTGTGGGCCAGGGGTCCTGTGGCCAGATTCATCAGTTGCATCAGTTGCGCCTTTGTCATCTCACAGTTGGACTGTGGAAATGACTTTTAGGTGGAACTGCCCTTGAAGACTTCCAAGAAGATGCATCTGGTCCAGAATGCACCAGCATGGGCAGACCTTAGTATGCATATGTAACACTTTTGCTACACAAGCAGCACTTACATAATACAGGTAAGCTTCTGAGCATGATTCAAGGCACTGGTTGGGAGCCATGTAGTGTTCCAAAGCAAGTGTTCAGTGTCAAAGGTCTTTGTTTGTCCTCATTTCAATGGTCTTCAAATTTGATTGACCACATCAACATCCGATGTCATACCACTTGCTGTGTGGGGTTTTTAATTCAGTAACATGTGGTTATAGAAAATGCTGAGTTTTTTTTTCTTGAGTCTTATATATATATATCTCCTCAAAAAAGAAATGTCACATTTCCCTGGTGTAAGGAATATTAGACTCAGCCATCAGTATGGGGATTTTATTAGAGAGCTAAGCTGGTGACACTCTCTAATATAGTAGTATTTATAAATACACTTCTAATCCGTGATTAAAACACTTCCCTCCTCACACAGCAATGAATTACAGTGACTCTTTATCATAAAACATGCATTGAGATGCATGTAAATAATAATATGTCTTCCAGTATAGAAAGGAAACACAAGAAGAGAGGCTATTTGTTTTGAGAAATCGTGGAGACCCATCTCTGCAACATATGACACATCTCATTAGTCCTCATTTGAGGGAGAGCAATTTCTATTATTTATTAATTGCCTATTAAGCCTGCAACGTATGTCTCCTTTATTTCAATATTCTGAAGCCAGCTCTGCAGAATTTATTCAGTATAGCAGATATACAGCTCTCAGGCGTTGCAACTCTGTGCACAGATTGATGGGAGTGGCGATGAAGCTTGTTTGATAATCCTCTGCCCTTGGTCATATGGCAAAACATGCCAGAGCTGAAACAAGAGAAACTAACAGTGTGTTTTTTTTTTCAAATTAAACCATAGGACAGACTAACTCAGTTTGGTCTGAAATTGTGAGATTGTAGAGACCATACATTTCTCATGCTAGATATGGCATCTGTCTTCTCATCTTGCAGCACATCCCAAAACAATGAGAGCAATTGGAAATGCTTCTGATCATTTTTTTAAAAAAATGCAATTAACAGTACAGTTAGTAATATAAAAGAATATGATAGATGCAATCCTTGCCAATCAACAAATCACATCTCCTATGCTGCTGAGACTAGACTAGACTAGACTAGACTAGACTAGAATAGAATAGAATAGAATAGAATAGAATAGAATAGAATAGAATAGAATAGAATAGAATAGAATAATAGAATAGAATAGAGCTGGAAGGGACCTTGGAGGTTTTCTAGTCCAGCCCCCTGCTCAAGCAGGAGAACCTATACCATCCCAGACAGGTGAATATCCAGTTTCTTCTTGAAAATCTCCAGTGATGGAGCTCCCATGATTTCTGGGGGTAAGCTTTTCCACTGGTTGATTGTCCTCACTGTCAGGGTCACAAAATGTTGTGCAGTCTCAAATTTGATTCACAAGATCTCTGATATCACAACATGTTATAACACTGAGCTACGTATATTCATTAATATCGTTAGAATCGATCTTTCTATCACGTAAGTTCTGTATTTATTTATTTACTGATCATTGCCACATTATTCTACTTTTTAAATTTTAAATGTATTTGTGCTTCACACACAGCAGTCTAGATGATAAACATATCATGATGTATTTTGCTAATGAAATTCTCAGACCTCACTGACAATGGCTTTGCAAATATAGTGTCCCTTTGGAGGAGAAGGGCAGTGATTTAAGTGTTTTTCTGCTGTTAACTTTAGTTTCAATCACAGTGAGTTGTCCTGTAGTTCAGGGGACTCAAACTTGGCAATTTTAAGACTTGCAAACTTCAAATGTATGGCTGGCTGAGGAATTCTGAGAGTTGAGGTCCACAAGTATTAAAGTTGCCAGGTTTGCTATAACTTGCATTTCCATGGCATTGCTATAAGTTCAGGTTGTATTGATGTAGTTCAACAACCTGAGTATTAGTGTCTCTGAAAGTTCCCAAAGAGGAACAAAGAGTAATTATGGTAGTAAGTAAAGTAAATAAGTAAATAGATACAGACACTCTTAAAAAAGGAGATCTGTCTTTCATTGCTGTTTATTCAATCTCTGCTCCGAAAAACAAACCATTGTCTTTTCTTGGCCAACATCTTGTTTTATCTATTGATTGGAGACAATGGAACTCTTGACCTTCCTTTGGGAAACACCCACACACAATTTACCACACAGTCAATAGATGAAAAATCTTTTGTGAAGATGCCTTTTCCAATGAGGAGCCAAGGAGCTACTGAGCAAGGCTGAAGCATCAGATACAAAACATTCATACACTTCTCCGTTCCTCTTCAGGGACTTTGTATTTGTCCTCTTCCTTGGTCTGACAGAGGAGTCAACTAACAGTGAAATATGCACATGTTTTGTGCTGCTTTTGTATAGGGAACATCCCAGTAGAATTCTCCAGTGCCGGGCCAGTTTTGAAATGTATATTCTCACTTTAATAAACTATAGCTGCGTGATATTGTACTGTTCCTTTACAAAGGTTGTTTGTGACCATCAGCACAGTATTTAGACTAGGCTTGCCGAGTTGTTGAGTCACAGCACCTACTTCTCTGCCCATTAACACACAAAGTCTTTTGCTCTAAAATTTCTTGTCTCAAAAACTCCAGGGCAGAATTCATGAAGTTGAATCAGTCTTCCATCTTGTCTTGTCAACAAGAAGTACAGAGGCAACGATAACAGTGATTTTCTGTTTCTTGCGCAGAACCCACATACTTGCCACTTGGGAGAAATATCCTCAACTAACAATAGACTGGCCGATATTCTCATTGAATTGGTTGGAAAAGACGGATAGACAGCATGTGGTGAAAATGTTCTTTAGATAACACAGCTGAGCACCCAGTGCTTAGAAACAATTCAGTTTGATGATATTGCCTGGGACAATCTGTTGTTATAGAGGCTATCAGCTGTAATGAAACCAGTTTTCAGGAGACAGGCCTGGTTATCAGAAAGCCAAATATATATATAAAGACCTAAAGGGAATAGAATCAGCGAGACCCACAGCAGATTTTTATATAGCTTAAGACAAGGTGTCCCACCTGGCAACTTTAAAACTTGTGGACTTCAACTCCCAGAATTCTGGGAGTTGAAGTCCACAGATTTTAAAGTTGCCAAGGTTGGACACTCCAGTTTAGGATATAAAGTTTATTCAAATTGGCCAGAATAAGCTGCCCTAGCATGATTCCTTTGTAATGCCTGGATGGTTCTTTTTTTCCCCCTTTTTCTCTCCCAAGTCTTCAGACAAGAGTTTTCACCCATCTTATGCTCTTCGATCCCTTGAAATGCTTTGACATTTGGAACAATCTATCACAGATCTGGAGCCCAAAATTTTAGAGTTTCTCTGTAAGGATGAATAGTGCCAGGGACCGTTATCTGCTGAGCTCATCTAAGGGTCAATAATCAACTTTGAACAAAACAAGGATATGTTGCTATCCTTTTCATAGAGAAGTAAATGAGATCTAAAGGGGAAAAAAAATCACATTCCACTCTGGGGAAATCTCTGCTTTTGTCACTGGAGGAGCCTGCTACACGCTGCCATGTTTAATCATCTCTGTGCAAGAGACAGGTGGAGAAAACCCAAATTGTAGGGCAGGCAGGAATTCCCCAAAGGGACAGCTGGATAGATGGACGGATAGCTTCTACCCGTCTCCAATTTTCTCACTGAAAAGTTTCCCTTTCTATTTTCCTGCTTTGGTTCAGAGTTCACACTTCTGCCGCCTGCTCTTCAGAAATGGCGGCATCTTCATAAAACATTTTTGATGTTGCTGGGGCAAGATCACAGCTCAATTTTAAATGCTACCTGGTTTATATTTATTAGCACTTATTATCATGCCTCTGTTCCCCTTGCATTGTCGATATCTCCTATTAATACCTGTTACATTGCAGGGAAGGCATTTTAAATAATTCATTTGATTAATTATTCAAGCATTTTAATTAGCATATAATAACTGTCATGTTAAATCCTCGGCTCCCATGTTTAAATTAAAAGGGTAACTTGTGGCAGGTTGCGCTTCTGTCATTCCTGTTCCTTCACCACGTTGGCCCAGTGTCATTGCTCCTTCTTCACTCCTGACACTGATTGATGCAAACCTTTTCAAGTTCCACATCTCTGCATGGTTTGAATGGAACCCAGTGATGGCCAGTTCATAATAATTAATTATCACAGCTGACATTTCTTCAGCACCTTTTCAAGCAAAGATCAGGGGAGGGGGGCGAAAGGAAAGCATAAATATTTTTGGCATTAAAGCTGGAACCTTAATTCCGTCCTTTTTGTGCATCAAAAGAGTGCCACACTTTGGACTCTTCTCCCATGCTTTCTGCAAGTCTTTCTTCAGTTGAATTTTTAAGGTGGCCTTTTTTTTTTTTTAAGAAACCTGTCATGGCCCCATTGGATCCCGTTCCAGAGGAGGAGGAAGAGTTGGAACTGGGAATATCTGAAGGGGATGGCACCTCTATCCTGGAATGTCTGGAGAATCCAGGGGTTGAGGATGATGCTGTCCCAGGCCTCTCCAGCATGGGGGAGGTAGTTGACTGGACGGGGAGCTATCTGCCCTCACAAACCTGGGAGAATTGACTGCGGACAGGCTGTGGTGATGAGAGGCAGCAGATCCACTCTGATAGGGAACAGCTGCCTTCCCCACTCACAGAGGGGAGAACAGAGAGTGGAGTGGAGGCAAGCTCAAAGGAGGTCTGCGAGGCTTCTGGTGAGGAGGCCACCTCACCCCTCCTCATGAGGAATACTTGGCTTCTGTTGATTTAAGCAGAGGTTGGGGAAGGATGTCTTTGTTGGGAACAATTGCTTTGCTTTAGGCATGGACTTCCCTGACTTTGGAAAAACTCTGCTTTGAACTGTGTTTCTGCCTTGTGACTCTGGACCTCACATTGTAGACCTTGAATTTTGTTTATGACTTGCAGACCTTGCCTTGTGGGCTTGCACCTTGTTTTTGGACTCTGCCTTTGTGAGTTGGCTTTGGTGATTATTGGCTTCTTTTCTTTATGGGATTGTGTTGCATTAACTGGGAGGAGGCTACCTTCAGGGAGGTTTGGGGTGGAACTTTATTGGCCATTGTAGGGCCCTTTGTCATGGAATTAGGAGAGCAGTAAAGGACTATAAATAAAAGACTATTGAAGCCTGCCTCTGGCTAGACCACCTGGGTCATAACAATATCACATAAATGTATAGCAAATTGACAATGCACAGTCTGAAGATCATGGTTGTGTTTCTTTTGGGAGAGGACAGCAATCTCATCTCCACACCCTCTGAAGGGTGATGTGATTCTTCTCCTGCTAAAGGATCATGTGGGCTGCTGTTCTTTTAAAGTAAATATCCCATTAAACACAGGACACCTGTAATTATAAGGCAATAAAACAGTTCTTCCCCAACTTCTATTTTCCTTCAGATGCAAATTGTATCAATTAAGGTTGTAACTCTGAATTGGTTCAATCAGGAAACATAGTTGATTAATGTGGGGACTATAATCTATATTGATGAGAGTTCACGACACACTGATTTAGTTTTTAAACTACTCTGAGCTACATAAGAGAGTACAGTAAAAATATTATATTGAAGGTAATCATCCCGCACAAGAGTGAAAGACAACATTAGATCATTGTTAAACTTGGAGGTCTCTTGTATTATTTTGTCCTATCCTGCCAGCAACAGGGAGTCCACAGGGCAAAATTAATTCTGCTGGATAAGGCATGAAGCAAGCAGCATTTGTTTGTCTGTCTGGCAGGATCAAAATAGTTATCACACCAAGATCATTTTGGTTTCATTTACCCCAGGCATGTCAAACTGCCGGCCCACGGACTGGATGCGTCACGGCGAAACCGCGCCTACCCTATTGCCATGATGTCACAAGTGTGACATGCCCGATTTACCCAAATAGCATCACACACACACACACACACACACAAACATCCAAGACAGAGAAGACAACAGATATGGGGAGCTCAATATTTTTAGAAGCGCAACAAATCTTTGGACAATTCTTACACTTGTAAAATTAGCCCAAATCAGATAAAGATATTTTAAGGGCAGATTTCTTTTCAAACACTTAGTACAATTGGCTGAAACAGAATCTGCCACATCACAGTTCATGGCCTTCAAAGATTAGTTGCTGCACTCGTGTCAGAAGTACTGAGGCACTTTCAGGTTGAAAGGATTAGCCAATGACATCACCATTGCTCTTGGGATGTCCAGTCGTTGGTTCCTTTCATGTCCCTGGCAGGAGCTGGAGGGAAGGACGAGAGCTCAACCCCACCCCATGGCAGCTATTGGGTCTCAAACGCAGACTTGATAAAGTCTAACCCAGCATCCTAACCACTCAAACCACTGTGCTCCTTTAAAAGGTTGGTTACCAAGTTGCACTAATTTGGAAGAATGCTGTGCATTCTTTGGTTATAATATGGAAACCACATATTAAAATTATTAGTATATTATTATTGTGTGGGCCTTTGGAACAAATTGGATGTTGATAAAGTTGCCTTGGGGTTGATCTCAGCATCTCCACATTGCTTTCTCGCCATTGCTTTCTTCTATTATGTCTTTTTCAACCTCCCAGCTTAGCCTGCAGCCCTAGGATTTCCTGATGATCTCATGTGAAAGGATTAACCAAATCCAATCCTACTTAGCTCTTTGTGATCAGCTCTTGTTTCTAGCTGCTAACACATGACTCATTCTAAGTGTAGACTGATCTATATATTTATTCCTTTAGATCCCAGAAGGGATCTGGATATAAAAAAAGCATCTTATTGTCCTATTTCTGTCTGAGAGCAGCATTAAAGAATTTAACTGAAGTGGAAATGTAGCATTGATCAAACTGGAACAGGTCAGAGTCAAGTACACCAGTATTTCTGTTCAGGGAACCAAAGGACTTTATACACAGCTAACTTAAATACAAAGAAAGGTCACAGGGTGCAAATCTGGTAGACATGTAGTAGAAATAATAGCAATAGCACTTAGATTTATATACTACTCCGTAGTGCTTTACAGAGTGGTTTACAGAGTCAGCATCTTGCCCCAACAATCTGGGTCCTCATTTACTGATCTCAGAAGGATGAAAGGCTGAGTCAATCTTGAGCAGGTCAGGATCGAACTCCTGGCTGTGAGCAATTAGCCTGCAGTACTGCATTCTAACCACTGTGCCACCACCCAGAAACAAGGAATTAAACATAACCTAGCCAAGGACTGTACTTTCTGGCAACTTTGGAAGCTGTATAGCAGAGGCAGAATATTTTCCTAGGAGTCTAGATGTTAGTTTCTTGAATCTATAGAGAACTTTCTTATCCTGCAAGACCTTTGGTTAAGATGCTACCTCCAGCTGGCTTCAGGGACTTTCATTATTCAGGACCTAGAAGAGGAATACAGAAATAATCCAGTAATCCCTTTATATCCTCAGAATTTATTTTTCCTATGGTACTGGATCTATCTTTGTTTCTGTTCTCTAGCTGTGAGCCTACTAGGTCAGGTTGCCCTGTTCCTATAGTTGCCCCAAACTATGTCCACAACACCTCTGAGACCTTCAAAACAAGTTTATTCTTGCATTGGTTTTTATGGCCCATAATTCCTCAGATGCATGAAGCAAAGCTTGCATGCTAATAAATCAATTAGCCTTCAAGATGCTGCAAGTGTCTTTATAGTCTTTCTTCAAAAGCTCGTATTTGTTCCATGTGGACAATTTTGGATCTTCTACATCATCTTCCATAAAGTCCTCATACTGGGATATATAGTTCATATCCTATTCTGTTAGAGTCCTACTTTGGCTACCTTGCAATGAAGTCAAACCAATATTCATGTCTAAATATTTTTGACCCGTCTCCTACTTAAGCCCATTCTACTAGCTTGGTCCTTTGTTGTTCTCTAGTGTACAGGTAGAATATTAGCTCTTGAGTCAGAAGCCAAGAAAATGAACTCCTGATAGCCTTTCCAGACATAGGGTAATTCATTACTTAGCTTGATTTCCACTTAAAATGTACTTTAACTACACTTCCAGCTACAAACCTTAAATCACCTCTCATGTTCACAGAAAAGTCCATCATTTTTTATTTTATTGCCTAGTGTTGGCATGACATAATCCTTTCCTGAGCGTCTCCGAGTGTTTTACAGATCAATAAATTACTTACTTTGTGTCAAAGGCAATGAATGCAAAGCCTCCGTGTCCATTCTACATTTATCCAGCTTCCTTGAACAAGATTGAAAAGGTGGCTGGCACATGGATGGGACATAGGGAAGGAATTGAGGAAAGCAGATTCCAAGGCATTAAAGTATGGAGGATCCTTCTTTTTGAGGCTAATGTGCCAAATCTATGGATTTTTTCTGAGTGGTCATAAGCTTCATTTGAATTACCTAACTCAAAAAATATTGAGAAAAATACAACACAGAAGTTGGTCTCTGTACTTCAAAATTTTATTCATATCCAGGAGCAAATAACTCCTGGTGGCTAATACTAATTTTGTGTAGCAAATGTAGTAGAATTTGAAAATGATTTGGCCTCAGTTCATTTTCTACTTCTTGGTTCTTTTGTTATGTTTTTTTATTAGCCTTTTGATGTTTTCATCAATCAATCAGTGTTGCCTTTTATGGTTCAGCTGGTGTTTTGGTACTGGACTGTTATTATCTCATATTGTGTTTCTTGATCCCCCAGCATAGAATATATGTAGATAGTGATATGGACTTGTAGATATTTAATAATTAAAAATACAGAGACAAATATATGAGCATCTCTCAACCAATGGTTCTTATGTCAGGTAAATAAATACCATGATGTACACAAGACGTGGCTATGTGAACTCAAATTTGCTGTGGTTTTAGTCTAAGAGGGAAGAGGTGTGTAAGTGCCAAAACTTCATGGACAAAAAAACTCAGCCTTTGAAAATGTTAAATGCATGATGGGACTGATCAAATAGTATGCCAAGGACATATTAATATATGGAGAACAGTAGGAAGAGATGGGAATTTTTTTTTAATCCTTGGCACATATTCTCTTAAGGAGAGTGTTATCTACATTGCTAGGTGTATTCTCCCAAACCATGTGATCTGAGAGAATATAATTGGTATACAATCCATTTGGAACGAGTTGATCCAATTACCCAATAAAAGATATTTAAAATTTATAAGCAGGGGGGCTTGCTTGCCATCCATCCTTCTGAGTTATTTTTGACTGGCAGAAAGCTTCTCCCTTTTCTTATGCTTCTACAAAAATAGTTATGGATAAAGCTACGAACGGAAATGTTATTATATCTTGGATGAAAGTTGGTGACACTTGCAATGCTTGACTGATTTGCTTTGAGGGCCACATCAATTTCTGTTGGCTATCCTTCTACAGGAAACA
This sequence comes from Protobothrops mucrosquamatus, assembly GCF_001527695.2. Taxonomy (NCBI): domain Eukaryota; kingdom Metazoa; phylum Chordata; class Lepidosauria; order Squamata; family Viperidae; genus Protobothrops; species Protobothrops mucrosquamatus. The sequence continues at coordinate 148,425 of NW_015387417.1, forward strand.
AATCTCTACTGTGGTTCAATAGAACAACTGTGAATGGTCCATTATATTGAGTTTGTTTNGGCGGAAGGAGGGGAGATCCGGAATCACCCGGATCTCTGGGGGTAGTTCGTTCCAAAGGGTGGGGGCTCCAACAGAGAAGGCCCTCCCCCTGGGGGTCGCCAGCCGACACTGTCTGGCTGACGGCACCCTGAGGAGACCCTCTCTGTGGGAGCGTATCGGCCGATGAGAGGTAATCTGTGGCAGAAGGCGGTCTCGGAGTTGAATCACTGGTCTATTTAGTCCAGCGTGATGATCATTGACCAACGGGGGTTCTCTATAATTTCCATTAAGAAATTCTCCTGCAAAAATTGAGGAAGCTACGGTTTTGAATGCAGTAGTAGCAAATATCTGTAGTTCGGGTGTAGAATGAGGATGGAAGTTCATTCTCCAAGCTTGTGGGTTGGCCCCATCATAAGACCCATCACAAGACTCTCGCTTGACATAACCCACACCTGACTCATTACAAGACTCTTACCTGATGTGATCTCCCCTTCACAAGACCTACTGACCACACTAAGCCCTTATAAGCAAAAGCACACTGACATCCCCTAAATTCCAGCTGAAGATGTTACCTTGTCTGGTAATGAAATGTTCAGAAATCAACCAACAAGTTTCAGAGAATGAACCTCCACCCTCATGTTCTGTATCTCTCTAGTGAATTGTGGTGTCTCCCAAAGAATGTTCAGAAATTAATAGCTTTCCTAATTCTTTAGCTGACTTTCTTCCTTTTCTTGTCCCTGCAGTACCTCCCAAGATTATTGAGATCTCTTCAGACATCTCCATCAATGAAGGTGGCAACATAAGTCTCACCTGCATAGCTACAGGAAGGCCAGACCCGACAATCACCTGGAGGCACATTTCACCTAAAGGTAAGGTAAACTTTAAATGGTCCCTCCCTTTCAAAATCCTGGTCTTGGAATGTTGCTGCCTTACATAGTAGGACGCCTTGATGTCAGACATGTCCATTCTTGACAACTATCTTATTTGCTTTATTTATTTTAGCATATTTCCTGATCTGAAGAGTCATTGTGCCTATGGATATTAATTCCCTAGTGCAGAGGTAGGCAGTGGTTATGGGTTCTACTTTATTTTTCTTCTGGGTTTTTCCCCTTAAGACCCCAGTATATACCGAGCAAAATATATATGCCAAATAATAGCTGAGCTAAAAGATACAATAAGACAATTAACATCAGCAAATTGAACATCTGTGGCTGTCTCGGTGTATTTGTTCCCTTCTGCTACACACAACTGATATATAATGAGAGAACAAAGTACTTTGGTACACCCAGAACTGAATAATGTGGAGAAACCTCTTCACAACAAATGTTCATATTCCACAAGAGTGTCCCTGTGTCCAAAAAAAGAAATAGGAAAAATAGCAACCAGGCAAGCAAGCTTTCTGATCATTTGATTTCACTGATCAATTTATTTTCTATTTGGAAAATAGCACACATTATATTTATTTTCTATTCTATGGATTCCACTGAACGTGTAAAAATGTAATGTGATTGAAACTCAGTTTTCTCCATGACGTGATTACTTTCCACTTATAAGGTTTGTTGTTGGATGATTGTGTTTGTGTGTGTGTATGTGTGTGTGTTAAAAGATGCATTTACCCAACCTTATAGTCTAAAAATAGGATAGTCCAGGAAGGAATCTACTGTTTTTGTTGTGTCTCTGAGCTCAGAAAGATAAAAAGCCCAGCCAGTTATAAATGTTATGAATCATAATGACAGATTTCAGTCAGATTATCACTACTTTTTGCCTAAATCACAGTTGTTGGGTAAGTGGGATAAAATAGAGAAAGATTTTGGAAGAAGCAGAAAAAGGCTGTCTATGGAGATCCTCAGTCATCCAAGTGATGATTGTCCCAAAGCTACATTTTTCTGGAGGCAACTGGACTTTCTTGTGTTTCTTTTGAAGATGTTTTGCTTCTCATCCAAGAAGCTTTGATGCAAAGGATCATCTTGTCTGCAAGCAATACATATCCTTTCACTCCCCACCATCTTGTCAGAGCTGAAGAAGCATCTTGGATGAGAAGCAAAACGTCTTCAAAAGAAACACAACGAAGTCCAGTTGCCTCCTGAAAAAAAAAAAAAACACCTTTGGGGCAGAAAAAGGCTGGAATTTTTTGAGCCACATCTTCACCTTGTACTTATTTTCTCATTCTGACAACCCATCTAACTTCACCCGATGCTCTACCTCAGAGGTCCCCAACCTTTTGGGCACCAGGGACCAGTTCCGTGGAGAGAAGTTTTTCCACGGACCGGAGGGTGTGTGGTTTTGTGTGCTGCCTGTATCCCATGGATGGGGATTTGCTTGTTTGTGCAGACCGGTTGCTGACATGCCACGGCCCTGTACTGGTCCACGGACTGGGGGTTGGGGACCCCTGCTCTACCTAATGGGTGGCACAGGGTTCCTTTGTCATCCATGGGCTTTCGCTTCAGCTGATGGGTTTCACTTTTGGGTGTGGCCACTGGTATATTTTTCATTCTGCGGAGATGTTTGAGTCCCTGTTATCCACCCAGATTTTTTTTTCCTCCAAGAACTTTACTTGAGTTGAAATCAGAGGTCTCCATTATGTGTCGGTTTTAGCTGCTATGGAAACTCCGAAGCAACCAAGGGGATAGGAGCAGGCTAATCAGATTTTACCTGCAGAGTTAGGTAATTTGCTTGAGTAGCCTTGGCCCGATTTCATGTTGCGCTGAGGTATTTGGAATGGGCGACACAGTCACCCTCAAAATAATGATTTATCTGAGGATCCTTTTTCCATTCTGCCCAGAAGATCTCAAACTGGTGCCTGCTAGGATTTGAGTAGGCCTTCTAAAAGTTTTTACACAACAAACAATGACTCTTAGAAGATGCCTCAAGAAGGGTGTGTTCTGTTCTCCCAAATTTCAATTCTCCCACATTTCTACTACCCCATTTTCTAGTTCTTCTCTGCAAAACTGTTACTTCAGTTTTGCTGCCGTGCAATTCCAGTAGTTCCATATTGTTTCCTTCAAGGGATGTCCTTTGTATTATAGTCCTTTTTCTATGGTCTTTAAAACAAAACATTGGATACCTGAATCACTGTTGCAAATAGACAGATGGGTGATGACATCTGACTAGTGTTGTGACACTCTGGGAGATTTCTTAAAGCTTCTTTGCAGGACTTTTATTTAAAGATTTTCCACTGATAAAATGTAACCATTAGAAGAATTGCACCATTATCTCATAACTATCCCCCCCCCCCCCAAAAAAAAGGGAAGGTCTTAAATATCTGAAAAAGATCAGATTTAAAAAAAAACACTTTTGACAAACTGAATGCTATAACTAAAGAATTAAACTAAATAATATAACTAATGAATTCACCAAAATTAGGATTATTACCTGTATTTTAGATGGAGAGAGTGTGGTGTCAATGTGTAAGAAGCTAAATTGTGAATCTCTAAGCAATAGAAATATTAAATATTTTTCAATTGAAAAATGGTATGGTAACATTTAGTTCAGTAATTTTACTAAAAAATGATAAAAGGAAGAAACAGGATAGTGAATTATCTTTCTTTTGCATCCGGAGGGATTGGAAGTTGTTTTGTAAAGAATAATTTAAATCATCAGTGCGTATCACTAGGTATCACTGAAATCCTAATGTGACCTGTAATAAAACCTGAAGATTTTATGCTAAATGAAATGTTTAACAAACAAACAAAAATCACCATTAAACCTCAGATTGTTAGAGAGTTTTGTGGTCTGAAATTGTATGTGGCATGCTGCACAGCTTGGCCTATTGTTATCTTTTTGTTTTATATGTCTCCATGGTTTGCAACATTTAGCATTTTTTGGTTCAAAATTGTAAAGAAAATACATATACACATAGCACATAAATGTATAGCTAAGTGAAAATTCATGACAAGAATACCTAACAGAAAAGATATTGGTTTGAATGTATGTTTTCATGTGGCTTTTTAAAAAAAAAACAGCAGCAAATGGAATTAATGTATGACTGAATACACATGAAACTGAGACAAACTAGAAATAGCATAAGCTGTCCATCCCTAAGAGAATATATATTTTAATCTGCATGCTTTCTAAATTTTATATTACCTGGTGCATCCAATCTTTCCATAATACCATTAAACCTGTTACGTGATTGAGCTATTTGTCAAAAGGGTGAAGGTATAGCTTGTGCATCGGAATTGGAGAACCAAATGTTTGCAGCATCTGGATTCCACCATGAATTCTTCTACTTAGTGCCCGTGTGATAAATTTCTAGTAAATGAAGTTTTCAATGCAGTGGTGTAGCAGGCTATAAGCAAAATTCCAGAATGCTTCAGGACTGCAACAGCTAGTGTGTTTTTATAAATGTTTTCATTTAAGGCTGGTTTCCATTCTAAATCCCTTTAGCTGTCCCCTAAATTAGAATAATATAACTGTTTGAAAGAGCAGTACAGTTTTTGTTAAGAAGGATATTAATGCACTTAAGAAGACCACCAGGGATCCTTTTGTTGAATAATTTAGAAATAGAATACGTTAATAATTTAGAATAGAATAAGTCTTGAATGGAGGCCAAATGGAGACGAGTTGTGTGAAAACTTGGCCTTCTTCTGTTTTACAGAAAATAGGCCTTTGAAGCTATGAAAATCAGTTTAACAAAATGCAGACTTAGAAGGTAGTTTAATTTGGCTAGTGTCAGAAGTAGTGAATGCTCCAATACTGGAAGGTTTTTAAGAAGAGATTGGACAACTATTTGTCTGAAATGGGCTTCCTGTCTGAGCCGGGGGTTGGACTAGAAGACCTCCAAGGTCCCTTCCAACTCTGTTATTCTGTTATTCTATTATTCATCCAGAGGACTCTTCTGGTTCTGGCTAAAAAAATAATAATAGTATTTTACGTAAAATTGGATGGCCACCACCTTAACCTTTTTTTAAAAAAAGCTATGCTTTGGGGTTACCCCGGATCTCATCCCATATTGTGTATTACTAAAAGAGAAAAAGACATGGGGGCAGACACTGGGGTAGACAAATAGATAGAGATGAACAAATTAAATTGTCTCTTTTCTCTTCAATCTCCCATCCCCTGAAGTTGATATCTCTAATCCCTTGGAATGCATAAGTGATTATTTGTCGGTTTTTAATAAGCTTTATTCAATAATTAACATAGTGGCATATTGCAACCAGTTTTCTAGGTTAATGACCTATTATGCAAAGTAAATAATTTTTTATTTGGCTTTGATCACTTTTATGTGTTGGACTGCAGTTTTAGAACTCTGGGCAGAAACGAAACTGACAAAAAGTGACATTAAATAGTCACAGAGAGACAGTTTGATATAGTGGTGGAGGCATCATCAGAAACTGGAGACTGTGAGTTCCAGTCCCACCTTAAGAATGAAAGCTGGCTGATGATTTGCACAGGTATAGTATAGGGCAGGGGTGTCCAAACTTTTTTCAAAGAGGGCCAGATTGGATGAAGTGAACGTGCTGGAGGGCCGAACATTTTTACGAACATTCTTTGAACCATTACAATTAAATGCAAATGAATTATTTTATGCCTCTCTCTCTCTCTCTCTCTCTCTCTCTCTCTCTCTCTCTCTCTCTCTCTCTCTCTCT
>NW_015387417.1:155818-162639 GCF_001527695.2 Protobothrops mucrosquamatus
TATAACCACAGGGCGAATGGTGGCTTGCGGCTGGGGGCGGGGTAACAGGGCGCAGGGCCAATGAGGAGCCCTGCGAGGGGGCAAGTCCCATGAGAGAGAGAGAGAGAGAGAGAGACAGAAGTGCAAGTGCCTCTCTCTCTCTCTCTCTCTCTCTCTCTCTCTCTCTCTCTCTCTCTCTCTCTCTCTCTCTCTCTCTCTCATGGGACTTGCCGGAGGGCCGTGGGAGGGCCACATTTATATAGAGCAGGGAGGGCTGCTCGAGGGCCGGATTAAACCGGGCCGCGGGCCGCAAATGGCCCGCGGGCCGGACTTTGGACATGTCTGTTATAGGGGGTACCTTGCTCAATAGTAGTAACTGTGAGAGCGATCTCGGAGCCCTAGTGGACAATCATCTAAATATGAGCCAGCAGTGTGCTGCAGCTGCCAAAAAGGCCAACACAGTGCATTAACAGAGGAATAGAATCAAGATCACGGGAAGTGTTAATACCACTTTACAATGCCTTGGTAAGGCCACACTTAGAATACTGCAACCAATTTTTGTCACCGCCATGTAAAAAAGATGTTGAGACTCTAGAAAGAGTACAGAGAAAAGCAACAAAGATGATTAGGGGACTGGAGGCTAAAACATATAAGGAACGGTTGCTGGAATTGGGTATGTCTAGTTTAACGAAGAGAAGGACGAGGGGGGACATGATAGCAGTCTTCCAATATCTCAGGGGCTGCCACAAAGAAGAGGGAGTCAAGCTATTCTCCAAAGCACCTGAAGGCAGGACAAGAAGCAACAGATGGAAACTAATCAAAGAGAGAAGCAACCTAGAACTAAGGAGAAACTTCCTGACAGTTAGAACAATTAACCAGTGGAACAACCTGCCTCCAGAAGCGGTGAATGCTCCAACACTGGAAGTTTTTAAGAAGAGACTGGACAGCCATTTGTCTGAAATGGTATAGGGTTTCCTGCCTGAGCAGGAGGTTGGATGACCTCCAAGGTCCCTTCCAATATTTTATTATTATTATTATTATTATTATTATTATTATTATTATTATTATTATTATTATTATTATTATTATTATTATTATTATTATTATTATTATTATTATTATTATTATTATTATTTTGGAAAAACCATCAGAAGATTGTGAGTTCTAGTTTCACCTTAGCCAGGAAAGCCTCCTGAGTGATCTTGGACCAATCACCAGGAGATGGTGAATTTTAGTCCTGCTTAGGCATGACAATTGGCCTGCTTATTTTGGGCCAATCACCAGGAGACTGTGAGTTCTAGTCCCACCTTAGGCACAAAGCCAGCTGGGTGACCTCAGCCCTAGGAAGCAGACTATGGCAAACCACTTTTGAAAAACCTTGCCATGAAAATTACAAGAGCTTGTCCGGGCTGTTGGCAGAAATGAAGATTGACTTGAACGGACAAAAATAAAATAAGTTATTTGTTCCTGAGATTATTTCTCATTCTCTTCTTCCTTGAACTGTCAGACTGTAGAATGTGGTATTCTTGACTACAGTTTACAGAAAATCATTAATACCGTGCAAACGTTAATTTCTAGCCAGACAAAGATGTCTTACCTTTCATTTCTCCAACATGCAGAAGATTGAAAATGTCTTTTTGGACTCCCCGTCTTTCTGCCTACTTCTTCAATTGCCACTTGATGAAAAAGCAGCTTGCCTTCATTAGCGTGGGCCTGAGAAGCTCTAATTGACAGGATGTGTTCGTCTGAGCTAGCAAATATCAAGACATCGGATGTGGGGAAGCATGGAGAGTGTCTGGAAGGTCAACATTGACACCTGCTGGGACAGATTCAATCCAGAAGCTGGTAGCTTGGCAGATAATATTATTAGTGTCAGAATCCTGGGAGGGGCTGAGTTCACTCAAATGGCAGAAACAGAGACAATTTTTTTTCAGCAGGCATCAAAAGATTGACACCTTGAAGGTCAAGGAATAGAACAGGTGTAGGAGGCAGCTATAGAATTTCCTCTCCACAGAAAACTCCCAGGTTCAGCTCTGTCCACTTTCACTGAGAAAATGCAGAGTTATTTTATAACAACTGGGTTTGAGTGATAGACTTTTTCGGTCTGGTAACAATGGTGGTGACCCCAAAGGGTCACACGCTGTAGAGACGGAACTGGTAGAGTTACTAAGTTCTGAACTTGTGAGCCTCACACTCTTGCAGCTCATAATCTAAATTGGCCCAGCACAAGGAACCAGCAGGAAGTCTAAACAATTAAGACCTCTCAGTGCCTGTTAGGTGTTTTTTAAGGAGAGTGGTTTCGTTTATGAGTTAGTTGCTTTGCAAGAGTCTTTCCGTAAAATAATGGAGTGCTCTGTTTAAGAAAGTCCAGATCTAGCTAATCTATAGCTTTCACCGTTAAAGCTTTCTTCTTCCCATGGAATCTGTTGTCATGTTTGTACTAGGGTAGATATATTTGCAACTTACTTAATGTAATAACTAGGAACTGCTTATATCAAAAAGCATTATCAGATTAAATGAGTGTGGTGTCTGAGCAAGCAATAGTCCTAATCTTGTTGGCCTATTTTCACAAGCGCTAATGCTCATAACATTTACTAGGTGGATAGATCAATCTAAATACATCCAATCAAATCTTCATTAGGGTCATAAACCAGCATAGATCTAAATATATGTATACTCTATACTCGCCATTAGCTGTTTCATTTAAGATTGCCTTCCCTTTTAACCCTCACCCTGATTCCTATATGCTAAATGATCTTCTAGTCAAGAGATGCCTCGGCTGAGCAGAAATCAGCATGCTGGCTTGTCCAATTTTCTTGGCAAGTAAGATCTTAATCTTTTTTCTAGAGGCCAACAGACTATCATGGGGGTGCCAGTGAAATTAACCAAAGGTTCAAATCCTGTTGATAATTCAACCGTCTTCTTGTTTATTCTTGAAATGATCACAGCATTAGCTCTGAGCTCTGATTCCGTTACCATTATTGCTTGATACTACCCATGTGTTACTGCCAAAGAACCTGGAAGATGAGCAGTAGACTATGGAGACCAATTGTTTCTGAGTAGACGGGAATCTTGGTGAGCATTGTTTAATGAGGTAAAGTATATTACAGCCAGCATTAACTTGGCAGCAGTTCATACCACTACATTATATTTAACCTGGCTCTCTGCCATGGGTTTTGAGGCACATTTCCGATGTAAGAGGGAGAGCATGAAAGACTTTTGAGACTGGTTACACAGCCTGTAAGGCATCAGCTAGGGCTAAAGGCTTATAAATACAGTAATGTCAAAGCTTGCATTTGCACTTAGTTTCCCGTTCCCTTTTATAAAATATGTGTTATCAAATTTTGAAGTATAGGATGAGTATTAAGTGCACATTTAACTTAGTTACAGATTAACCTGTTTACTTCTGGGTTCACACCAGGCATTGAGCTAGGGCAGTGATGGCGAACCTTTTAGAGACCGAGCGCCCAAACTGCAACCCAAAACCCACTTATGTATCGCCGGGTGCTGGGTGGGCGTGGCCCACTCGGCAGGCGCAGCTACAGTGGGCGTGGCAGACTGAGTGGGCATGGCCACTGGATGGGTGTGGCTGCAGTAGTCATGGCAGACTGGGTGGGCATGGCCTGGGTGGGCGTGGCCACCTTGATGTTGCTTATGGGGAGGGACACCTGTGGGAGCTGGGCAGGGTTGGGGGAGATCCAGGAGGTCTCTGGTGGGTGGGATGGTGGGTTCCCCAATGGCGGCTCAAGGCTGGCTGGCCTTAAGCCAGTGATGGCGAACTTTTAGAGACCACGTGTGCTGGGGCATTGGCGTGTGCCCACAGGGAGGGCTCCGCGTGCCACCTCTGGCACGCGTGCCATAGGTTCGCCACCACTGAGCTAGGGCTACAGGATATGATCCCACTTTCTCTCAACCTATTGCTTCATTCCAGTTGGCCATTGCAAGATGACCAAACCGGGACTTCAGCAACCAAAATCAGGTTGTTCTGCCTAACATCTCCATGCAAAAAGTTGCAATAGGTCAGCCCCATTTGGTAGCTACCCCACATCCACAGAAAGTGACGGCTGCACAGGTGTGGAATGTACAAAGCAGTCAAGATCAAAGGGTCATCACAAAAGCCCTAATGGGGATTAAAAAGAAAGAAAAAAATAATACGTTAAGCAAATAGAATTACAGGTAGTCCTTGACTTGGGACCATAATTGAGCCTGCAATTATGGTCATAAGTTGTGATGGTAGTTAGGTGAGTCCTCACGTGGCCACGCCCAATTTTACAACCTTTTTTTTTTTGCAGTGATCGTTAAGTGAACACTGCTGTTGTTAAGCAAATTCATTGTTCGCTATGGGGGGTTATTTTGCTGGAAACCAGAAGTAAATGCCAGTTTCCAGCAAAAAAATGTTAATTTGTCACAGTCACGTGACTCCGGGACATTGCAAATGACATGTGAGATGATTGTTCACAGTCCCAAATGCAGTGACATGATCACAGGTGGACCCTGGCCATCTGAACTTTGAATCTGTATAATTAGTACCTTTTTCAGGGTCTGTTAAGTGACCAGTTGTAAGTTGAGAACTACTTGTACTAGGTCTTCCAATGACGTAATTGTGTGCACTTTGGATATGCAGTTAGACCAGGGGTCCCCAACCCCCGGTCCATGAACCGGTACCGGGCTGTGGCATGCCAGCAACTGGTCCACACAAACAAGCAAAGCCCCATCCACAAGATGCAGGCAGCACACAAAACCACGCCCCCTCCAGTCCATGGAGAAACCTCTCTCCACGGAACCGGTCCCTGGTGCCCAAAAGGTCAGGGACCTCTGAGTTAGAGGATAAGGAAGTGCTTCTCAACCCATTTTCAACATCCTACTTTGGAAAAAAACCTTTTTTTTACTGAAAAGGGGGAGGGGAAAGCAAAATTACAAAATTATAGCAAAGCAAAAACAGTAAGAATAACATAGCATTGATCTTAACTTTCCAGTAGGTTTGAAGTTGTTGATAGAGTGATTATATCTAGCCAGAATAAGCCCTTGTATTGAATGGAACTTATTCCCAAGGACATGAGCATAAACAGATGGATCCAATCTGGGTGGGTCACCGGGACCAGAGGCTTAGTCTTCCGAGCTTTTGGTCTTGTGCTGGAGCCCATCCTCAGGGAACTTCTCTCTACTGGAATATGTGCTTTGGGCTATTTTATGAGTCATATTTATATAGTGCCTTCCTATTGCTTGATTGGTGTGTTGATGGGTGGCCAATCCATCAACCAACAGCCAATTGCCAATCATCAACCCACCAATCAACCAGTAGGAAGGCATCCTATAAATATGAAACATAGAATGCCCAAAGCACATATTCTGGTAGAGAGAAGTTCCTTCAGAATGGGCTCCAACATGAGTCCCAAAGCTCAGAAGACTAAACTTCTGGTCCCCGTGACCCACCCATATAATCTTGCAACATTATCCTGGGACACCTATATTTGCCTTCATTCATGATAAACAGCCTCAGGAGAATATTTAACCAGTCACTGACAAATGTACTACTAACCCATTAAACAGTTAACATCATTTTGCTTGATGCAGGCCTGAATTTGTCCTGTCAAGCCCAAAGAAGAGCTGAGGTAAATTGCAAGAAGGCAATTAATAGGTGAAATGTTTAAAATAAAGGGGAAAAAAAACTGAACGGATATAGAGAATCCTTCTCAACATCAAGGCAATGAGCAACAGAGAGAAGATTAATTTCATTTTATTTTTCATTGCCACTCTCTTAATGATGAAAAAAAGAAAAAGAGATACCTATCTCTGAAGGCATTTGGTCAGATTGGGCAAATCTTCAAGGGAGCGATTCTGTTGAAAAGCAGTTCTATAATGCGGCATAACGTCTTCCCTGGCTGATTGGAGTAATATTCACACAGCTTCGTTTCTTTGTGCTGAGAAGCAGCTTGCATCAAAGCCAAACAACCAGTTGAGATGGATTTGCTCAGCCTCAACACTTTCTGGGGTGAAACACCTCTTCTCTGATGCTTTACTCAAAGTGCTGAAGTAGCTCCTGCTGCCAAATTCAACTGCTTTTGCTCCGCGCAGCCTCTGTGTTCCTATTTTCAATATGAATATTGGGTGGACAGGCAGCAAAGGCTGTAAGGAACTCCTCAAAAGCAATGTGAATATCTCCCCTGTTGTCAGTGTAAGCTTGTTTTCTGAAACGCAGGACACTTTTTTTTTTTTTTTTACAAAAACTGGGTCCATGGCTATTGATACTCCCACCCCACATCATTCCAACATATACCCATAAACCTGTGTTAATGTGCTTGGTCAACTACATTCATATAGGTTTAACTCTACAACATTTGGAGGATGATGGGCTTTGATTCAAATCTCATTGAAGCAGAAGTGCAAATTGGCATAGTGCTCTCATTTGCTGGACCCAAAGCAGCTATAAATAGACTTCAACTTACAACAGTTCATTTATCAATTGCTCAAAGTTACAATGGCCCTGAAACTTACAACCGATCGTCACACTCGTGACTCACACAGCACCCACCTGGACCTCTCAGCGGCTTTTGATACCGTGGACCACGGTATCATGCTGCGGCGTCTCGGTGAGTTAGGAGTGGGAGGCACTGTTATGCAGTGGTTCTCCTCCTTCCTCACTGACCGTACGCAGTCTGTACTGGCAGGGGGACAGAGGTCGACTCCTAGGCCCCTAACTTGTGGGGTGCCTCAGGGGTCGGTCCTCTCTCCCCTACTGTTCAATATTTATGTGAAGCCGCTGGGAGAGATCATTCGGGGCTTTGGGGTGGAGTTCCATCAGTACGCTGATGATACTCAGTTGTACATCTCCACCCCAGGTC
>NW_015387417.1:162746-173715 GCF_001527695.2 Protobothrops mucrosquamatus
CTCTCACAGACCGGTACGCTCCCACAGAGCGGGCCTCCTCAGGGTGCCGTCGGCCAAGCAATGTCGGCTGGCGACCCCCAGGGGGAGGGCCTTCTCTGTGGGTGCCCCCACCCTCTGGAACGAACTACCCCCCGAGATCCGGACGATTCCGGATCTCCTAGCTTTCCGCCGCGCCCTCAAGACATGGCTTTTTCAGCAAACGGGTCTGGCCTAGGGAGAATTTTAAATAGGGACAATTTTAATCATTATTTTAACATGACACAGCGGTAAATATTTGTTTTTAATTGGTTTTTATTGGGGATAATGCTTTGGTACTGTTTTAATATGCTGTGAGCCGCCCTGAGTCCTGTGGGGAGAAGGGCGGCATATAAGTCTAATAAATAATAATAATAATAAATAATAATAATGTGCATAAAATTCAGGGGCTTGACCACTGACTGTACATATATTTATGATGGCTGCAGCATCTTGGGGTTTTAGATTGTGCTGTCTGCTGCTATTGCAAAATAAGGACAAAAACAAAAAGCAAATATGTGCAGTGTTTGAAGTCAACTTCCTTCAATGCTTAGTTTATGTCAAATTCTCTGGGTATTTAAACTCATCCTTGAATCTCCAGATTCCCATCTTCAGAATGGGCTCTAGTTTTTTCGCTTGTTGAAAGTTCAGTTCTGCATTTGTGTAATAGGTCTATTTGGGAAGGCTGAGTCAATCTTGAGCCCATCCGCATCGAACTCCAGGCTGTGGGCAATTTGCCTGAAATACTGCACTCTAACCATTGTGGTTTAGTGGATGCCCATTTTCCCCTACGGGTCCCCAACTCCCCGTCCATGGACTGGTACTGGGCCATGGCATGCCAGCAACCGGTCCGCACAAACAAGCAAAGCCCCATCCGTGGGATGTAGGCAGCACACAAAACCACACACTCACCGGTCCGCAGAAAAACCTCTCTCCACGGAACCGGTCCCTGGTGCCCAAAAAGTTGGGGACCTCTGCCCTAGTGCAAACATTAGCTTGCTGTTTTCTTTTTTGATTGTTGAGGGTCTTCTCTTCAAAAAATAATAATAATAACAGCGGGGAATGCATTTCAACTTAGAAAATGGACTAAGAATGTCTCAAAGTGCATCTCAAATAGATTTGTTACTCTTTGGTGAGCAGAATTACTGAAGAAACTGTGCTGCTGGAGAATAAACAAGAAAAGAAATAGCGGTCCTTATGATGGGAATATAATGTGGCTGGAAGGCTGCATGGGAGAGAACAGTAGTGTCCTGATGCTGATCTGAATATGGACTATTTAATTTTAGCGCACCATACAAGAATAGCAAAACAGGTGGACGAACCTGAGTTTTTAACATTCTATGCCAGGCATTTCAATCCAGCAATAAGTTTAGAGTATTTAAATATCTACATTGCTTAGATAATTCAGAACAGAACATCTTTGACGTAAGAAGCTCCTGTTTCATTTTCACAGTATGCTTCTAAGCCTAACTGGGAAAAAAATGCTGCTTTATCTTGGGACATTTTTTTTAGATATTTATTTATGTAAAAGAGACAGTTAAAGAAACACCTGTGCCAGGCTGAAAAAGAGAGAGAGAGAGAGAGATCCCGTTTCTACCTATGTACTCTTCGTTGGCATTCTTTGCTTGGTATGCAGTGTTGGAGATGTTAATTTCATCTCTAAGGACAGATTTTATTGAAATTGGCGGTGTGATCATTCCTGGAATGAAAGAAAACCTGGATGCATTTTAGGTGCACGCATGTCTATTTTGAAACAAAAAGGGGAGAATTGGGAGAATCTGGGCTTTCCAGATTGCAATAGTCTTTTTCTTTCCTTTTCCCTCATAAACATGCCCTTATGACAATCATCTAATTTCTTTGGTAAATACAGGAAACCCTGCCATTCTGCTTGACTCACCCCGTTCTGTCCGGTGACCAAAATGCCAGGATCCGTGCATCTTGAGTTTCAGGAGATACAAATACAAATTAAAACCTTTTATTGGGCCTTAGTAGCTGTGCAAACTAATTATATTTCGGCCAAACTTTGCCGACAACTCCCCTGAGGTATTATTAAAAAATTCCAAGCTGTGGAAATGCGTCCCCATTCTGTCAACAGATGGATGCTTCAGTTGCAGAAAATTGTGCTGCAGCTCATTTTAACTTCTCTGACGTTTTCCTATCCCTTTTTTTTTCCTTTTTTTTTTTTTTTTTTTTTTTTTTTTTTTTTTTTTTTTTTTTTTTTTTGCATAAGCTGTGGTAGTGGTGTTTCGGTTGGGAATGAGAAGGCAGGACACAACTACCCCGGGGGTTTCTGATTTGCTTTACATGGGTGCCAAAGGCATAAACTGTCTTAAAAGGAATCAGGATTTATTTTAGGGACAGCTGGTGACTCAGAAACTATGTGTCATATAAATGTTTCCTGGACTCTGGTTTTTGAGAGAACTATGTACCATTCTTTGATTTGGGGGGGTGTGTGTCTTATCTCATATCAGGATGATGGGAAGCAGAGAAATGTCAGAAAGCAAAGGTTCCCTGACATCTAGTGGAGTTCCAGATTTTTGCAGCCCAAATATGGTTGTGTACAATGAGGGTGAAGATTTGTCCTCCGAGCTTGTGGGTTCGTTTCTGAACATTTCGTTACCAGGCTAGGTAATATCTTCAGTGGGGTTTAGAGGATGTCAGTGTCAACGTTCTTCTGTCTATAAGGGCTTTGCGTGGTCTTGTGATGGGTTAGGTGTGGGTGATGGGTTAGGTGAGGATTTGGGGATGGGTCTTGTGATGGGTTGGGTGTAAGTCATCAGTGTGAGTCTTAATAATAATAATAACAACAACAACAACAACAAAACAACAACAAAACAACAAAACAACAACAACAACAACAACAACAACAACAACAACAACAACAATAATAATAATAATAATAATAATAATAATAATAATAATAATAATAATAATAATAATAATAATAATAAAAGTTGGAAGGGACCTTGGAGGTCATCTAGTCCAACCCCCTGCTCAGGCAGGAAACCCTATACCATTTTGGACAAATGTCTCTTCTTAAAAACTTCCAGTGTTGGAGCATTCACCCCTTCCGGAGGCAGGTTGTTCCACTGGTTAATTGTTCTAACTGTCAGGAAATTTCTCCTTAGTTCCAGGTTGCTTCTCTCCTTGACTAGTTTCCATCCATTGCTTCTTGTCCTGCCTTCAGGCGCTTTGGAAAATAGCTTGACTCCCTCTTCTTTGTGGCAGCCCCTGAGATATTGGAACACTGCCATCATGTCCCCCCTTGTCCTTCTCTTCATTAAACTAGACATACCCAATTCCAACAACCTTTCCTTATATGTTTTAGCCTCCATCTTTGTTGCTCTTCTCTGTACTCTTTCTAGAGTCTCAACATCTTTTTGGGGACTTGTGACAAGACTCCCACTGATGACTCACACCTAACCCATCACAAGACCCATCACAAGACCCTCACTTGACACACCCACACCTGACTCATCACAAGACCCACACTTGACACAACCACACCCTGACCCATCACAAGACCTACTGACCACATGAAGCCCTTAT
Organism: Protobothrops mucrosquamatus; assembly: GCF_001527695.2. Classification (NCBI taxonomy): domain Eukaryota; kingdom Metazoa; phylum Chordata; class Lepidosauria; order Squamata; family Viperidae; genus Protobothrops; species Protobothrops mucrosquamatus. The sequence continues at coordinate 166,311 of NW_015387417.1, forward strand.
AAACATCCCCTAAACCCCGCTGAAGATGTTATCTAGTCTGGTAACAAAATGTGAAGAAACCAACTCACAAGCTCAGAGAACAAACCTCATCCTACAGATACCTGAGCTACAGATACTTACCATTATTGCACAGTAGTGTACAGTTAAATAAATTAAAAGCAAGATATGTCATCATTCAGCATTGATTTTATATTGATGATCATGTTATCCATTCAATCATATCTGACTCTTGGAGATTCCATGGTCCAGGTCTGTCCATATCTTCCGATCTTCTTTGAGTTGTTCTATGCTTTGGCAAGTGTCAGCTTTGATAGTGTCCAGCCACTGTGTTCTTTGGAGGCCTGGTTTCCATTTACCGTAACTCTTCCAAACATTATTGCGTTCTCCAGTAAATTCCCTTACACAACATAGCCAAAGTAAGTGAGATGTAGATTTATCTTCTAATTTTATGTAAATGAATAAAACTGGAAAGGTTTCTAATCTCAGATTAGACCTTTGGGTCATTTTACTTACCACTGGACAAAACCACATTCAAAGCTGAATTTGAGAACATTGATATAATCTAATAAGAAGGAAACCTGATGCATTTCATATTGTTCTCCGTGGTCTACTTGGGTAGGTGAAACTCTTTGTAAGATAGAAACAGTGAGGTTAAAAATGAGGTGTCCATTTTCAAATTTGTAAGAGCATAGTTTTCACATAATAATTTAGCCCAGGGGTCTTCAAACTTGGCCCTTTTATGACTTGTAGACTTGAACTCCAAGAATTCTTCAGCCAGCGTGCCTGGCTGAGGAATTCTGGGAGTTGAAGTCCACAAGTCATAAAAGAGCCAAGTTTGAAGACCTCTGATTTAGCCTTTCAAGACAAGTGGGAAAAGCCGTTTGGACAGAGTGTGATGTAAATGTTGGTAGAGCAGCAGTGATATTTTGTTAGAGAAGAAAGGCATCAGCAGGCAAGGTTGTCCCTCATTGGAGGTCCGTAAGCTTCAGTTTTGTCCTTGCCATCTGACATCTAGTCTCATGGGCTCCTGCAACCATCATTTCCAAAACTGGCATTCTTTCCAGTTGTCGCTAATTACACTGCAGGTCAGTAAATCATCAGAAGTGAGAGAGTGACAGAAGATATGAGGAAGATCCCTGCCATGCTGTGGAGAGAAGGCACAGAGCTTTAAACAGTTTGTCATTTCTTCATGTTGGAGATAGTTCTGAGCTTCCTGATTGATACCCACGCTTGGGTATAGGTGCCTGGGAATGGTAGCTTCATGGCAACAGACATCCAGGAAAGAGGAGCTGAGAAAATATTAAAGACAACCATTAATCTATATTACATTGCATATTATAGTCTAGTGAAAAGAACAACCAGGGGTGACATGATAGCAGTGTTCCAATATCTCAGGGGCTGCCACAAAGAAGAGGGGGACAGCCTATTTTCCAAAGCACCTGAAGGCAGGACAAGAAGCAACGGATGGAAACTAATCAAAGAGAGAAGCAACCTAGAACTAAGAAGAAATTTGCTGACAGTGAGAATAATTAATCAGTGGAACAGCTGGCCTTCAGAAGTTCTGGGTGCTTTATCACTGGAGGCTTTTAAGAAGAGATTGGACAGCCATTAGTGCAGAGTAGTATAGACACTCCTGCTTCTGAAGGGGGTTGGATTAGAACAGGGGTCCCCAATCCCCAGTCTGTGGACCAGTACTGGGCTGCGGCATGCCAGCAACCGGTCCGCACAAACAAGCAAAGTCCCATCTGTGGGATGTAGGCAGCACACTAAACCACACACTCTCCAGTCCACATTAAAAACTTTCTCCACAGAAGTGGTCCCTGATTCCCAAAAGGTTGGGGACCTCTGCATTAGAAGACCTCCAAGGTCCCTTCCAACTCTGTTGTTCTTTCATTCTGTTCTGTTAAGAATTCAATTCCTGAAGCACTCTGGAAAAAGTGGTAGTCTCTTGTTAAATCTTATTTTCAATTCACCTAACTAACCCTGCCTCAAATTGACTGTTCCTTCTATTGCTGTGGGATAGCTTTTGCATCTAATAAAGCAAACATGGCCTCAACAACTAAAAAGTATTTGCATATTGTGTGTATCTGAGATGAATTCAGAAATTGGCTTTCTATTCTATAGTGGGAGGAATGTTATAGCGGGAATTGCTTTTTGGAGAGAGAGAGAAAATGTCAGATAAAACCGTGTATTTTCCAATCAGGTGAATTAGGGCTGAGGTTACATTTACTGAAAGTTTATCATTTCATTTGATTTATAGTTTGGAGAGAGTTTTTTATGATCAGTGTGGTCTTGAAGAGATGCTCTGGGGACGATTGCTTTCAGGGATAACATTTAGAGATTGAAGGATGTTTGTCTCATTTTGTGTTGCCCTTTGGGTTAAGTTAAGGTTAGGGTTAGGCTCCCTTGAGGCCCCAGATTAAATTTAAGGGCAGATGAATTTTGGAATTTCGATATTGTTATGATTACTAGGGAGTCATAAGATGAAAAAAAAAACAAAACTCACCTGACACTAATCTTCACCTCAGTTGGAGAACAAAGAGATCATTCTGTGAAGAATCCTTGGTGTTCTCTCAGCTTGATTGTTTTCCTGAAGACATTTCATTACCCAACTTAGCATCATCAGCACATCTTGCAAGAAAACAACCAAGCTCAGAGAGCACCAAGGACCTCTCATTTCAACCCTGACCTACAAATGTGTTCCTTTATAGGTCACTCTGTAGAAGGATTTTGACCTGTGATTGGGCCTGAAGTACAGGAAGATCCTTCTATGTTTGTTGTCTTATGATAAAGGACAGGGACTCATCACCAAATGTAGAGAATGCAAGCCACATAAAAGGAGATCATTGTCCTCAGAAATTCTGACCATCCAGGGAACACATTTTTGAATGAGGTTGAAGGTCCATCTGATCCAGCATTGTTTCTTCTCATAATGGCCAACCAGAAGCTCTGAGAGAGCCAGGATAGGAGGCATGGAGAACATTTCCTCCCTTGCATTTTCCCAAAGCATTTTTGAAGCCAACCACCACTAATAGAGATATTCTCCAAGAACGTTCTTTAAATGAGAACAGTAATAAAATTTCCATTTCCAATTGAATGTGCGTTCAATTCACCATGAAATGTTCTAGCTGCCATGAATATTAAGTGCGTCAGAAACACTATAGGATTAATCTGGGAGGAATCCCAATATAACGTTTGAAATATGAATAGAAGAATAGAACAAGACGACGGAATGAATAGCAGATGCTGGCACTTGGAGCCACAGAGAGAAAACTGAATGAATCAAGGTTAATAAACCGGCAGATGTATTTGATAAATGTGGAAACACGGGAGAAAGGAAGAGGATGAAAATAGAGGGGGGAAAGTAGCCAACAATGAATACAATAGCTCAAAATACATTGTAGAGAGGATATGAGACTGCCCATCCCATTTTGTAGGGTCAAAAATTATCAGAAATTGTATTGCATCAGTTCTTCTCCCAGCTCCTGGAAATGCCAGACAGGAGCCTCAGAAGAACCGCCTCGATTAGGCTTACAACCTTTGTGATGCAAAGTGTTTCTTCAAAGCAAAGTTTAAAATCCTGGCACAGCTCTAATAGTTTCGCTCAGTCTTGTGGAATCATTCCTTTATGGTAAATTGTCTGAGCATTCCCCCGCTAGCTGTTGTCCCCCTTTCCTCACTCATATTTGCTGTTTGCAGGATATTAGAAGAGACTGGGAAGAACCCGACAGGATGCAACAACATCAAGGGATCCATTTTGTAGTCATTTTATTTATTTATTTATCCCGCTTTTATTACTTTATAGTGACTCAAGGCAGTGAACGTATATGATACTTCTTCCTCTTCCTGTTTTCCTCACTACAACAATCCTATGAGGTGAGTTGGGCTGAGACAGAATGACTGACCCAAAGTCACCCAGCTGACTTTCATGCCTAAGTCAGGACTAGAACTCACAGTCTCCTGGTGATTGGCCCAAAGTCATCCACCTGGCTTTCATGCCTAAGTCAGGACTAGAACTCACAGTCTCCTGGTGATTGGCCCAAAGTCATCCACCTGGCTTTCATGCCTAAGACAGGACTAGAATTCACCATCTCCTGGTGATTGGTCCAAAGTCACCTAGCTGGCTCTTATGCCTAAGGAGGGACTAGAATTCACAGTCTCCTTGTTTCTTGCCTGCTGCCTTCACCACTAGACCCAACTGGTCACCAGTTGTACCATATTTGTGTATTTCTACTAGCTAAGGAGCAAAAAAAAATATATCCTTTACCATGTGACTCTGTTTGATAACAATTTCACTAGCCTAATAAACAGCTCTTGAGAAGCCAATTTCATGTAGGTTTCATTGTGTGTATAAAAGATTTGTCAAACGTTTTAAATGAAATTAATTTAGAGCAAATTGCAATCTGCTTGTGTGGTTTCTTGTAGCCAAAAGGGAAAGATGAGTCGGAAGACAAACCTGCTTCTTAGTGCTTTCTTTTATTAAGAATGGTGGAAGCCAGTGAGGCTGGTTGATGAGAAAAATGTCCTATTTTTTTAACCATTTTTTTTAATGTGAACATTGGCTGAACTTGTCGCCTTCTTAAAATTCATGTTAACCAAATGCTACACTGTGCTCTGGGATTTGAATGTCAGGCAGAGGAGAAAAAGGTAGACTAGACTTGAGCTAGTCAACAAAGGTGTGTATGATCAGATTTCCTAAGCTTGGTAACCACAGGGATCAGCCTTCCTAACCAAATAAGCTTGTCATTGTTTCATAATTTATTAATTTTCAGATTGTTGTTTGTTCTAATTTTCACCAGCCAGAAAATCTGATTTGTCAGGGTTTCATCAGTCCAGCTCATAAACACTAGCAGATGTTGTTAAAGCGCCTGTGACAAATACTACTGGTCTTAAGAGAAGCTTTTATAAATCCTCATGGAGGTTTTCTGCATCAGGCCTATCTGGAGGATGTTAGAAGATTAAGATGAACTTTTTAATATAAACATGGAAAATCAAGGAATTCCATCTACTGTATAAACTGGGACTTTACGCGTTTATCCACACAGATAAAGCTACACACAACTGCACAAAGCTCTAGGAACATATAGCTGTGGTTCTCCAGTTGAGGCCCAAAGACACAAGGCAGGTCTTCTCATGACTAAGCATTCATTCTAGAATATGGAGTAGAATACTATACAGATGGTTCTCGAGTTACAACCGTAATGGAGCTTGCCTATTGTAGTTGTAACTCCTGATGGTCATAAATCGGGGCACCCACATGATTGGTCACTAAGCAAATGCTGCAGTCGTTAAGTCGTTGCTGTGGGCGTAGTTTTGCCAAAAACCAGAGATAAATGCTGTTTTTTGGCAAAAATATCATAAAGTGCATTCATATAATTGCGGGACACTGTAAATGTGGCCCAGTTACTAAGCACCCAAAGTCTGGTCACGTGATCATTTGGAGGGCTGACTGCGGGAACTCTGAATCTAGATCATAAGTAGCCCCAGGAAGATCTGTTATAACTCTGAATGGTTGCTAAATAACATAAGTCAAGGACTACTTGTCGAATATTAAATCTAAGTGTTTTCAGCCTCTGTCTAACTATTTCTCAACCTTTAAGATGAGTAGACTTCAACTCTCAGAATTCTGGGAGCTGACGTCCCCTCCTCCTAAAGCTGCCAAGGTTGAGAAATCCTGGAACTTCTTTTGAAGTTCTTCCAGACTGACAGCTGAAGTATTGGAGACCCAATAAATCTAACTTTGTAAGTCCTCAACTCAAAATATCCAGTTCTGGAACCAATATAGTATCTAGCTTTGTTCATATATTGCTCTAGGCCATTTGATAGTGGGATATTTCATTAATTTTTATTAGAGGTGAAGTCTAGTGGCATTCAACCACTAAAGCTGCCTCTCTTAAATCCGAAATGCACTGTTTGCCTTCTAGGCAATCATCTCTCTTTTCCTTTAAATAAGGAACCCCTAAATGCAAGCCCCCTTGCATTTTTTCAATAGCAACAACTGTGGTCTTCCTTCCCTAATACATTTTGTGACTGTGCAATTCCAGGAGATAAATTAATGAACTTGGGAAATGCAGACTCTTGTTCCTGCTCTGTTAATATGCGGAATAATGTTACTGTCTGTCATCGTGGCAAATTTGAATAATTCTTTAACAGCTGCTTAATAGCAAAACGCTGGACACTAAGTCCTAGCTTTCCTCATATCTCTCAGACGTTTTATCAGAGGAGAAGGACTCTTCATATATTTTGCATACAGCTCTGATATAAATTCCAGTGCCAAATCTCTGTTTCAGGCAAGCTATAATGAAGGATCACAGAAACAGATGTTTTCCTAGGCATTTAAATGAAAACACCCAAGAATGAGAGATGAAAAATACATTCCAGTCCTTCAAACTTATCTCAAATTGGAAAGAAGTGAAATTATTTCTAAGCCAGTCAAATAATTCCCTCTCTACCATGGTATGCCGTAACATAACAGGAAAATTGCCCTTAAGTTTTTGAAGGAAATTCCATCTTCCCAAAGTTTTCAGAAACACTGTTTTCAGAATAACAGAGTTGGAAGGGACCTTGGAGGTCTTCTAGTCCAACACCCTGCTCAGACAGGAAACCTTGTTCCATTTCAGACAATCTCTTCTTAAAAACTTCCAGTGTTGGAGCACCTACAATTTTTGGAGGCAAATCATTCCACTGATTAATTGTTCTTGCTGTCAGAAATTTCTTCTTAGTTCTAGGTTGGGTCTCTCCTGGATTAGTTTCCATCTATCGCTTCTTGTCCTGCCTTCAAAGTGTTGATGAAGATTCTCAGTCATCCACGTAGAATTATCTGGAAGATGAGTCATGGCAGCTAGACGTCATTTCTTGTTGGTTCAAAATGTTTCACTGTTTAGCCAAGTAGACTGAAGAAGCTACTTGGATACGCAGTGAAATTTTTCAAAGCAACAAGAAAAGCATTCCGGATGCCGTGACTCAACTCCCAGTCTTCCCAAAGACTAAGAACATTGCACTTCAGATAATTGTACATCCCGGATCTCTCTTCCTTTTCCCTTCCCATATTCAGGGTAATCCTCTTACTCCTTCCTATTACTGTTCCATTTACGAAGCATTGTGGTTGTGGTTGTTTTAACTGTTCAGTCCTGTCCAGCTCTTGGTGACTTTATAGACAAGTGCTCTCCACGCTACTCTGTCAAGCACAGCTTCTTTCATTTGCTGGATGTTCATCTTTGTTATCAACCCAGCGCCTTCTTTGCTTGCCTCTTCTTGTTCCACTAGCCCAGTGTTTCTCAACCTTGACAATTTTAAGGCATGTGGACTTCAACTCCCAGAATTCCACAGCCAGCATTGCTGGCTGTGGAATTCTGGGAGTTGAAGTCCACATGCCTTAAAATTGTCAAGGTTGAGAAACACTGCA
>NW_015387417.1:174096-177693 GCF_001527695.2 Protobothrops mucrosquamatus
GATGTTCATCTTTGTTATCAACCCAGCGCCTTCTTTGCTTGCCTCTTCTTGTTCCACTAGCCCAGTGTTTCTCAACCTTGACAATTTTAAGGCATGTGGACTTCAACTCCCAGAATTCCACAGCCAGCATTGCTGGCTGTGGAATTCTGGGAGTTGAAGTCCACATGCCTTAAAATTGTCAAGGTTGAGAAACACTGCACTAGCCATTCCTAGCATCACTTTCTCCAATGAATTTACACATATAACATGGCCAGGCGTAGTCTTCTGAGTTAGTAAGAATTACTACTTACTAATAAGCAGTAAGTAAAACCCAAGTAAGAAAGAAGAGACAAAGTCTGAGAAATTGGAGCTAGGCAGATGACATGAGGGGCCCTAACTCTCCATCTGTTCTTACAGCTACAATAAGTGAAGATTTATCTTCCTGCTAAAGTAAGGCTGAGAAAACAAAAAGCTTGTCTGGAATTTCTAAAGATTATATTTCTTTTCAGACTACTTCTTCCATTGCTGCAGTGCTCGTGTTCAGCTCTTTCTGGTGCTTAACCTAAACCTTTCTAAAATTGAAAACCAATTCCAGAATTCTAATTTGGGCTCTGAGTCTGTATTTAAAAATAAAATAAAAACCAGGATGCTCCAGCGTGCTTTTCACCATATCACTCTTTCAAAAGCAGATCCATTAATCTCATTGCTGTGATTCTTTATTGTAGACTGCTTTCTTGTTGTTATTTTTTTTCCTGGTCCACCAGTTTTATTTTTCTTTTAAGTTAAAAATATCATACAGGCCTGATCAGGATTGCTATCACTACAAATTGAGCTGTGATTTGAGTAACTCATCCCTATTTCTTTATGGTTCTTATTTATTGTCCTTATGGTTATTGATGTAGTTAGATCCAGAAATCTGGAGAATGGAATGGAATGGAATGGAATGGAATGGAATGGAATAGAATAGAATAGAATAGAATAGAATAGAATAGAATAGAATAGAATAGGTCAGTACATTGCATGTCAGTACATTGTGCCTGCCACCTTACACAAACCTGAAAGAAGTACCTTGAAAATAACATTCCTGTGTGAAGTCCGATAAAAAGTTCCAGGTGTTGCTACTATTATTCTCAAAGAACTGGAAATGATACTTTTTTTCATTTATGCATTTCATTTACATTATTAGGAATATAGAATAACAGAGTTGGAAGGGACCTTGGAGGTCATCTAGTCCAACCCCCTGCTCAGACAGGAAACCCTATATCATTTCAGACAAATGGTTGTCCAATCACATCTTAAAAACTTCCAGTGTTGGAGCATTCACCACTTCTGGAGGCAGGTTGTTCCACTGATTAATTGTTCTGACTGTCAGGAAATTTTGTTTTTAGTTTTACCTTGCTTCTTTCCTTGGTTAGTTTCCATCCATTGTTTTTTGTCCCACCCTCAGATTAAAATATAAACTCCCAAAAAAAGAAAAAAGAAAAAAAATACAACAAAACTAAACAAGACATAAAAAAAAACTGTGCATGGAAAAAGAACATACACGTAGATTGTCCTCCCTAGTTGAATAATGATGAATATATTTCAAGAATAATAGTTTCGCCCGTTGCGGAACAGGCTTACAGTTTATGAACGTCTACGACTCTGTTTACCTAATCAATTTGGGTAAACAGACCCTGGCATCTATCTACTATATTTTAAAAAAGCTTAGTAAAAACCAACAGCAAAGTTAAACTTCCAAGCCTTCTGTTAACAGTTATTGTATTTAACTCACAGAAAATCCACAATGGCTTCTGATGTACCAGATGTACCAGCATCTCTCAAGCTTAGAGGCAGTGGATGGAGTTCGGGACCCCAGATCATTTTAAAAGGAGTTTCAGACCTAAGCATGATGTCATGTGTCTGATTAACGAAACACTTAAAAGGACTTTCAGGCATATTTTCCCCTAAAAGCATTTATTAAGGTTACAGAGACGTCAGTACAGCATGGTGGAAATGCTTAGGTCTGGCTTCTTTTCCCTTACGCATATACATTCTAAGCATCCCCCCCCCACTTATTTTGGGGTCATGGTTCACATCTTCCAATCAACTTGGAAGATGTGATTTACTTCCGGTTTCTTCCCGGGCTATCCTTATTCTCCTCCCTTTTTCCCTGTTGCCTGGTTTAACTATAAAAATACCAGACAGTTCTGCATATTGTCAAAGCAAGAATATACAGTATTTGCAGCGTTGACAGACCTCCTGTATTTCTGAGGTTAGGCTTCCATTTTCATTTTGAACGGCTGCCCATCAAGCCTCATTTATTTTCACACAACAAAGCAACAGGAGACTTAATCACGGAGATTTCCACTCCAAGAGCTCCCAGCCTCCTCCTGTTTTGGTTTCGCCTTTTGCATGGCCTGCTAATAATTCCACTTATTTATCCCGGTTGAGGTTATCTCCTCCTGCATGTATGATTCACAGGACATTACAATTTAAGGGGAAAAAAACTTCCCCTTAGTCCTAAGTCACTTTGGCAGATTGTGAAGCTAAAAGAGAAGGAACACTTCCCATAATAGCAGCATAATTGGTGTTGAAATTCTGAAAGGCAGAATTATATGCCATGGCATAATCCAGGAAGCCAAATATAGGAGCTTCAGATTCAGGACATACATCTAGTTCAGCCAAGATTCAACTGTACTGATTACCCTGTTGGTTTAGGATACTAAGTATTCTGTCCGGAAGGCTGGAATGAAAAGTAGAAGATGACCGTTGGCCACTGTTAACATATGTTCTGTTCTTTGGTTCATCTCCTTGCTGAGGTCCTGAACCAAAGCCCCTCGAGGACAATGTGCGTCTTTCTATTGACTTCAGTGGGCTTAGGATCAGGCCCTTAATGCACAGCTGCTCGTGGGCAAGTTTGGTTCACCCACTCTCGCTTTAGGGATTAAGGGCTTTGAGGAATCCTCAACTGGGTCAAAACCTTGTCCTAGTTTCATTCTACCTTGTGCCTCATGGGTGGGTGATTAGAGAGAGGGGGGGAACAGTGGGCTTAAGATCAGGCCGAAGGGTTCCTCTTCTTGTGTGGCAACTTATAAGGAGGAGAATTGGAATTCTAAGGAATTCTCCTTAGAAAGATCTCTGTTTAACTTTGCCCCCCAAAGTCCTTCAAAAAAATCAAGGAATTAAAACTGCTACAGAAGTCCTTATCAGCATTTTTGGGCCCAAGACCAAACCACAGTTTGTTTGAAGGTGGCCATAATTTATTACACATAAATACAAATATAATATAATACAAATTCCCTTTGGGCTTCTCCTGAGCAGTTTCTGGAGAAGAGGATGGCAAGATAGAATGAGGATATATTCCTTGCTGGCATTCTTTCCTTGAAGGAATATAAAGGATGGATGGATGCCTAGATGCATGGATGGGTCGGTTGTGGGATATACGAAAGGATGGATGATGGATGGATTGATGGATTGTTTTTTGTAAATACTGGATAGATGGATGGATGGATTTTTTTATATATAGCGGATGGATTGATGGCTGGATGGATTGGTTTTTGTATATAATGGATGGATGGATGGAGCATGCATGCATGGGTTTTTTATATAGCGGATGGATGGATGCATGGATGCATG